>NC_057801.1:704057950-704357950 GCF_018294505.1 Triticum aestivum
GTAGCTCGGAGGAGAGGGTAGCAGTCGACCTGCACCTCGTCCTCCTTGCGAGCGCACATTGTACTTGTTGCGTAGCTCGGAGGAGAGGGTAGCAGTCGACCTGCACCTCGTCCTCCTTGCGAGCGCACATTGTACTTGTGGTGTAGCTCGGAGGAGTGGGTAGCAGTCGACCTGCACCTCGTCCACCTTGCGAGCGCACATTGTACTTGTGGCGTAGCTCGGAGGAGTGGGTAGCAGTCGACCTGCACCTCGTCCTCCTTGCGAGCACACATTGTACTTGTGGCGTAGCTCGGAGGAGAGGGTAGCATTTGACCTATACCTCGTCCTCCTTGCGAGCGCATGTTGTATCTGTCCTTAGGCGAGTACTTAGACTGCAGCTAAGCCTCCGAGTGGGAGACTGGCTCACCACTCGGTAGGATGTTATTAAAACTTAGGCGAGTACTTGAACTGCAGCTAAACCTCCAAGTGGAAGACTGGCTCACCACTCAGTAGGATTTTATTAAAACTTAGGCGAGTACTTGGACTGCAGCTAAGCCTCCAAGTGGAAGACTGGCTCACCACTCGGTAGGATTTTATTAAAACTTAGGCGAGTACTTGGACTGCAGCTAAGCCTCCGAGTGGGAGACTGGCTCACCACTCCGTAGGATTTTATTGGAACTTAGGCGAAACGGATTCGCAGCTAAGCCCCCGAGTGGGAGACTGGCTCGCCACTCGGTAAGGATTTTTTTTTACAAACTTAGGCGAAACGGATTCGCAGCTAAGCCACCCACTGGGGGAATTTTACTGAATAAAGAAAAGTGCAAAAAAAGATCATCGGGGAAATTATGACACTACTATCTTTCGAAATATGAACTACAGAAGTACTTTTATTACAACTCATCCGAGTGAATACTTAAGTGTAAAAGTGACGGAGTAACTCCGCGTTCCAAGCTCGGGGCTCGTCGATGTTGTGCTTGACGTTGTAGAGACGGTATGCCCCGTTGTGGAGAACCTTGGTAACGATGAAGGGTCCTTCCCAAGAAGGAGCAAGTTTGTGTGGTTTCTACTGATCCACTCGGAGAACCAAATCTCCTTCCTGGAAGGCTTGACTCTTCACATTTCTGGCGTGGAAGCGACGCAAGTCCTGTTGGTAGATGGTCGATCGGATCAAGGCCATCTCCCTTTCTTCTTCTAAAAGGTCGACTGCGTCTTGCCATGCTTGTTCCGCTTCAGCTTCGTTGTAGAGCTCGACTCGAGGAGCATTGTGGAGCAGATCGCTCGGCAAGACCGCTTCAGCTCCATAGACCAAGAAGAATGGAGTTCTTCCAGTTGGCCGGTTAGGCGTGATCCTTAGACCCCAAAGCACCGAGGGAAGTTCGTTGACCCATGCTCCAGCCGCATGTTTGAGGTCACGCATTAGTCGGGGTTTCAAACCTTTGAGGATCAAGCCATTGGCTCGCTCTGCTTGTCCATTCGACTGAGGATGGGCGACTGAAGCGTAGTCGACTCGTGTGCCTTGAGATGTGCAGAACACTCTGAATTCCTCCGAATCGAAGTTCGATCCATTGTCAATGATGATGCTGTGTGGGACTCCAGATCTGAATATCAATTCTCTGATGAAGCTGACAGCAGTACCGGCGTCAAGGTTCTTGATGGGTTTAGCCTCAATCCACTTGGTGAACTTGTCGACTGCTACCAGTACATGTGTGAAACCGCTTCGACCCGTCCTCAAGGGACCGACCATGTCCAATCCCCATACTGCGAATGGCCAGACGAGTGGTATGGTCTTCAGAGCTGACGCAGGCTTGTGTGACATGTTGCAGTAAAACTGACATCCCTCGCACTTGTCCACTATCTCCTTTGCCATCTCATTCGCCCTTGGCCAGTAGAATCCAGCTCGGTATGCTTTGTCCACAATGGTCCGAGAGGACGCATGATGGCCACAGGTCCCCGAGTGGATATCATCAAGGATTATTCGACCTTCTTCTGGTGTTATGCACTTCTGACCGACTCCGGTCGTGCTCTCTCTGTATAGTTGCCCTTTGATCACAGTAAAGGCTTTGGATCGGCGGACGATCTGTCAAGCCTCTTCTTCGTCCTCTGGGAGCTCTTTTCTTATGATATATGCGATGTACGGTATTGTCCAATCGGGAGTGATCACTAAAGCCTCCATGATCAAGTCGACCATTGCTGGAACTTCAACCTCAGTCGGATCTGTGGCACTCTTGGGCTGCGGAACTTCTTCGGTAAAAGGATCTTCTTTGACTGATGGAGTATGAATATGCTCCAAGAACACACCACTGGGGATGGCTTCTCTCTTGGAACCTATCTTTGCTAAGTCATCAGCCGCTTGATTTTTCAGTCGGGGTAAATGATGGAGCTCTAACCCCTCAAACTTCTTCTCAAGCTTCCTCACTGCATTGCAGTATCCAGTCATGGCTGGGCTTCTAACGTCCCACTCCTTCATCACTTGGTTGACCACCAAATCTGAGTCGCCATAAACCACAAGCCGACGGACGCCGAGTGAAATGGCCATGCGCAACCCATACAGAAGGGCCTCGTATTCAGCCTCATTGTTGGAGGAATCAAAGTGAATCTGGAGCACATATCTGAGCTTATCTCCTCTGGGGGAAACCAAGACTACTCCAGCACCGGAACCATTTGACATTTTAGAGCCATCAAAAAACATGGTCCAATGCCCCGAGTGAACTTGAGTCGGCTGCTGCTGTTCGATCCACTCGGCAAGGAAATCTGCTATTTCTTGGGACTTAATGGCTTTCTTTGCCTCAAACTTGATATCAAGGGGAAGGAGTTCAATCGCCCATTTCGCCACTCGACCAGTTGCATCTCTGTTGTGCAGAATCTCTGAAAGTGGAGCGTCGCTGACGACTGTAATGGAATGATCAGAGAAATAATGAGCAACCTTCTTTGTGGTCATGTTATTCCATACACAAGCTTCTGATAATGAGGATATCTTTGCTTTGATGGAGTCAAAACTTCAGAGAGATAATATACTGGGCGCTGAACTTTGAAGGCTTTCCCTTCTTCTTCCCGCTCGACCGTAAGTACTGTACTGACGACTTGTCCTGTGGCTGCGATATAAAGCAACAAAGGCTCTTTGCTGATTGGAGCAGCAAGCACCGACTGGGTGGAGAGCAGAGCTTTTAGCTCGGCAAACGCTGCATCAGCTTCTGGAGTCCACTCAAACTTGTCTGCCTTCTTCATCAGTCGGTAAAGAGGCTATGCCTTTTCACCAAGGCGAGAGATGAATCGACTTAACGTGGCCAAGCATCTAGTAAGTTTCTGGACGTCGTGCACTCGCACAGGGCGTTTCATTCGGAGTATAGTGCCAACTTTTTCTGGGTTAGCGTCGATTCCTCGTTCAGAAACGAGAAAACCGAGTAACTTCCCACCTGCAACTCCGAATATGCACTTTAACGGATAGAGCTTGATATCATACCTCCTGAGATTGGCAAATGTTTCAGCTAAGTCAGTCAATAGGTCAGAACCCTTTCGTGACTTGACCACAATATCATCCATGTACGCTTCCACGTTCCGACTGATTTGAGTGAGCAAACACTTCTGAATCATCCTCATGAACGTGGCTCCGGCATTCTTGAGGCCGAATGGCATAGTGATATAGCAGAAGCACCCGAATGGGGTGATGAAAGCTGTTTTGATCTCATCTGGTCCATACAGACGGATCTGATGGTATCCGGAATAGGCGTCTAGAAAAGACAATCTCTCAGACCCCGCGGTCGAGTCGACAATTTGATCGATGCGAGGGAGAGGAAAATGATCTTTCGGGCAGGCCCGATTGATGTGCTTGAAATCAATGCACATGCGGAGTGAGTTGTTGTTCTTGGGAACCATGACAACATTGGCGAGCCACTCGGAGTGGTATATCTCTCGGATAAATCCTGCCGCCAATAGTCGAGCCACCTCTTCGCCAATGGCCTTCCTCTTCTGGACGGCGGACCGCCGAAGATGTTCTTTGACTGGTTTTGCTGCTGAGTCGACTCTAAGGCGATGCTCAGCCAGTCCCCTGGGAACACCCGGCATGTCAGCAGGCTTCCATGCAAAGATGTCCCAGTTCTCACGAAGGAACTGGATGAGCGCTTCTTCCTATTTAGGGTCGAGCGTTGTTGAGATATGGGTCGGAGCTGCATCGGGGTCGGTTTGGTGAATGTGAACGGGATTCATCTCACCGGACGACTGAAAAGCTGACTCTGTGGCAGGCTTCTTAGCTCGCAACAAATCGCTTGATCATCATTTTGCTTATATCCTTCTAGCTCGACCGTTGTCACCTGGGAGTCGGCAATCTTTGAGCCTTTCTGGAAACACTCTTCTGCCTTTTTGCGATCACCAGTGATAGTGATCACGCCTTTGGGGCCGGGCATCGTCAATTTGAGGTACACGTAACATGGTCGAGCCATGAACCGTGCGTAAGCTGGTCTCCCCAAAATAGCGTGGTAAGCGCTCTGAAAATCCATGACTTCAAACGTCAGCCTTTCTTTGCAGAAATGCTTCGAGTCACCAAGCACCATGTCTAGAGTTATTTGGCCGAGTGACTCAGCTTTCTTTCCAGGTATAACTCCATGAAAACTCATGTTGTTGTTGCTCAGTCGGGACATCGGAATGCCCATTCCTTTCAGCGTGTCCGCATACAATAAGTTCAGTCCGCTACCACCATCCATTATCACCTTCGTCAGTCGACTGCCTTCGACGATCGGGTCAACCACCAAAGCTTGCCTCCCAGGGGTGGCTATATGAGTCGCGTGATCTGACTGGTCGAATGTAACGGGAGTTTGGGACCATCTCAGATAACTGGGTGTCGCCGGGGCGACCATGTTCACCTCACGGTTGATAACCTTCAGTCGGCTCTTGCTTTCCACATCAGCAAAAATCATCAAAGTGGAGTTAACATGAGGATATCCTGTCTCACTGTCCTCCTTGTCTTCGGCTTTGTCCGACTCCTTTTCCTTTTCCTTGGGCTGTTTACCTTGGAACTTTTGGATCAGGAGCTGGCACTGGCGAGTGGTATGCTTCGGGTAAATGAAATTACCCTCTTCGTCTTTCTTCGTGTGGATGTGACACGGCAGATCCATCACGTCATTTCCTTCTTTATCCTTCACCTTCTTGGGGTTCCAGGATCCTTTGGGTTTTCCCTTGAACTTGCCCTGAGTCACGGCCAAAGCCTCCCCAGGAGCCGCTGGTTCGGCATTCCGCTTCTGTTTCCGACTGGAGTTTCCTTTCTCCGACTGACTCGGCTTGTACTTGCCGCTTCGGAGTCGGTCCTCCTCTTCACCATTGGCGTACTTGGTGGCAATTTCCATCATTCGACTCAGGGTCATATCTCCGGTCCGCCCAAACTTCAAACTTAACTCTCTGTTCTTGACACTAGCCTTGAAAGCACAGACTACCTGATGATCAGACACGTTCTCCACGGTATGATGCAAAGTAATCCACCTCTGAATGTACTCTCTTAAGGTTTCATTCGACTTCTGCATGCAGACTTGCAGCTCTGTCAGCCCAGCTGGCCGCTTGCAGGTTCCCTCAAATGTCCTGACGAACACTCGGGAAAGATCTTCCCAAGTGTAAATGCTGCTTGGGGTTAACTGATTCAACCACGCCCTGGCCGAACCTTCCAACATGAGTGGAAAATGCTTCATGGCCACCTCGTCATTCCCGCCGCCGATCTGTACTGCCACTCGGTAGTCCTCAAGCCAGGTTTCAGGCTTAGACTCACCGGTGAACTTGCTTACTCCAGTCGCCAACCTGAAGTTGGGGGGAATCACCGCGGCTCTGATAGCCCTGCTGAAACATTCCGGACCTGAAACATGCACTCGGATGCTAGTGGGCGCATCTCTGTCGTGGCCACCTCGATGAGCCCTGTTCTGATCGACCAAGCCTTGCACGATGATGGATCGCACATCGAAGCCTGGTTCCCGGGGGTCGACCGGAGCTCTTCGACCCACACTGAGTTGACGCCTGTCATCTTGCTGCCGAGGAGCGTAAGACCCGCCTCTCGGAGGAGGAGTGGGCACTCGACGCCTATCATCACGATCATATCGGTCACCATATTGGTCTCGTCGATTCTCGCGTCCTTCACGCCGTGGAGGCAATCTAGGGCTATGAGCCAACTGAGCCGTATTCACAGCGATGGATCGACTGTGAATCCTGTTGCGTGACTGTGACACGGCTGAATTTTGATCTCCTGCTGCTCGGAGCAAATCTCTAATCTGCATCAAACCTCTGCCAGCCTCTGACTGAGAGGGCTGAATTGACTCTGCTATACGGGTTGCAGCTGCTAAATTCTGAATCGGGGTTCGATATACCTGAGTCGGCGGGAAGAGTTGACGTCGACTGGAGTCGGGTACTCGTTGTCGCGCGCGCTCGTCGAGTGCTCGCTGGAGATTCTCCAGACGAGCGCGTTCAGCCAAGTTGGCCAAACGCGCCTCTTCCAAGGCACGAGCCTCGGGGGTTTCTCCTGCGATAGGAGTATGCAAGGCATCCATGTTCCTGCGGCGAAGTTCTTCCCTTTGCAGGGAGTTAAGTGGCTCGGGTTGATATTCCTCATGGACATGACGGGGTCACCTCCACCGTCCGCTCCGTCGTCACAGGGGAAGCCAGGAGGGCTGCGAGGTCCATTGACCATCAAGACCTCCGCCGCTGGATCACTGCTATCGCACTCGGATGCAGTCTCTACGGAGCCCGTCGACAGATCGAACAGGCCGTAGAGGGATTCGTCGGGCTCGATTGCCGCGACTTGTGTGGTGGCCGTCTGGCGAGCCACAGCGTGCCTCACCCACCGCTGGAGCCTCGACCGACCAGAGCGCTTGCGCTGGCGGGAGACAGGGAGGGAGGACGACAGGGGAGTCGATCGATATGGAGTCGACGGTTGCCGCAGCAGAACGCCGCGGACACATGCACGAAAATGCGTTGCACCGCGGGCGGGGAGCGCGTCGATGTCGAGTGGAGCCTCCTGGAGCCAAGCGGAGTCGTCGGCGATGAAGGTGAGCGCGCCGAGACGGATCTCACGGCCCTCAACCAAAACTCCGCCAGAAACCATGATGAAAACAATCGGAACAATTGCAACTTCTCCAAAAATCGCTAAGACACCAGCCCCATGGTGGGCGCCAACTGTCGTGGTTCTAAGTCTGACAGTAGAATGGGGGTAGGTATGGAGATGCAAGATCCTAGCTATGGAGCAGTTGTGGAGACACTGGATGTACGAATTCAGGCCCTTCTCGGAGGAAGTAATAGCCCTACGTCTCGGAGCCCGGAGGCGGTCGACTGGATTACGTATGTATGGATTACAAGAGTGCGAACCCCTTACACTGAGGAGGGGGGGTGGCTTATATAGTGTCCGCCAGACCCCTCCAGCCCTCAGTTATGCAGGGCTTAAAGTACATTAAGGCTGGGCATTACTGGTAACGCCCTACATAAAGTGTCCTAAATGCCATAAAGACTACTTAATTACAGACTATTCGGATGCAGAGTGACTCTTGATCTCCTGGTGGTCGAGTGAGTCTTCATGGTCGAGTCCTTCGAGTCTGTCGAGTGAAGTCTCTCTTGGTCGACTGGAAGGCAGTTTCTTCTGAGGATGTCCTAGGGAAGGGTACTTAAGACAGGTCTGTGACCCTACCCTAGGTACATGACTCCATCACTCGGCACCCTGTGACAAGGTGAATATGAGTTGTTCTTCCGCGGCAGAATCCTCATGTAAAGGGTACAATAGAAGCTTCTCCTTGAAACAACGCGTGAAACATGAGTTGTGCTCTTTGATTATATCTCCATCCGTCCTCTATTGGCCTCGGTCATTGTACGTCTTCTCAATAAAGGTTTTGTGCTCTACCACTCAAGGATCGACCATGTCTATGTGTTGTAGCGCGACTAGGTTTGCTCTTTCAAAGTCGGCGAGTCGACCCTTGAAGTCGACATGCATTTCGCGGCGACCCTCACGGTGACCCCATCCAGCAAGCCTACCGAGGTGCCTATTGACGGGCAGACCAACGGGGTTCTCGATGCCTATATAATTCGTGCAGTAGGAGATGCACTCTTCGGTCAGAAAGACCCTGGCTATACTTCACTCTGGACATGACATGTTGCGAACGTATCCTTTGATGACACCATTCATCCTTTCGAACGGCATCATGCTGTGCAGGAACATCGGCCCGAGTTGGATGATATCCTCCATGATATGGACCAGCAAATGCACCATAACGTCAAAGAATGCGGGCGGGAAGTACATCTCAAGCTCGCATAGTATCACCACGATCTCTTCTTGTAGCCTTCTGAGTTGCCTCACGCCAACCGACTTCCGAGAGACGACGTCGAAAAAGTTGCATAGGCCAAAAAGCGTTTCATGGACATGCAAGTCCATGATCCCACATATTTCAACTAGAAGTATCTGCGTCATCGGCACGTGACAGTCATGAGACTTCATCCCGCTGAACTTCTGCTTCCCTGAGTCTAGGTATCTGCTTATCTTCCCCGCGTAACCGTAAGGAAGTTTTACTCCTATGAGGCAAGTGAAAAACTGCTCGATCTCCTCCTGACTTAGAGTGAAGCACGCGGGAGGGAAGTCATTTCCAATCTTCTTGGCCTTTTTGCCTTTGCGAAGACTTTCCGTGTCCTTCGCCTCATCATCATCATCATCATTATTAGCGTGAAGCTCCTCCTTGATGCCCATTGATTTCAAGTCTGCCCTTGCTTTCGGCCCATCTTTGGTCCTCTCTGGCATGTTGAGCAAGGTACCAAGCAGACTCTCGCACACGTTCTTCGTGATATGCATGACATCAAGGCTGTGAGGCACACGGAGGATCTTCTAGTATGGCAAGTCCCAGAAAACAGACCTCGTTTTCCATACCATCAACAGCGGCTCTGGCGCCTTTCGCTTCTTTCCCGGCTCCGGGCACTCTTTCCAATTTTTAAACAGCTCGTCTATTTCCTCGCCGATCCTCGTACGCGGGCATCTTTGGGGTTCGGTTTCACCATCGAACAGATCCTTGCGTTTTCTCCATGAGTCATCGTCATGAAGCCACCTTCGATGTCCCATGAACACGGTTTTCGAAGACCCAGGATCTCTATCTAGCTGGTGATACGTTGTGTCATCCATGCACACGACACATCTAGAAAATCCATGGACCACCTGCCCCGCGACATATACGTAACCGAGATAGTCGTGCACCGTCGTGAGCAGTGCGGCTCTCATAGGGAAATATTCTTTCTCTGTGGCGTCCCACGTATTGGCTGGCATTTTCCACAGCATGTCTAGCTCCTCTTTCAGCAGCCCCAGATACAGATTGATGTCGTGCCCTGGTTGTTTCAGCCCTTCAATTAGCATACTCATGTGAATGTACTTCCTCTTCATGCACAACCAGGGGGGAAGGTTGTACATCCACACAAACACAGGCCAGGTGCTATGCGTGCTTCTCTGGCTGCCAAATGGATTGACTCCATCGGTGCTTGCGCCCAACATGATGTTCCTTGGATCGTCCCCAAATTGTGCGTGTTCGAAGTTCAACGCTTGCCACTGGCTCGCATCCTTAGGGTGACTCAACATCTTGTCTTTTTTATTTATCTCCGTATCATTTCCGTCATCTTCTCGCTTCTTCTCCTCCCTATCCGCGTGCCAATGCAGGAGCTTTTCTACTTAGGGTCCGCGAAATACCGCTGTGGAGTGATCGGAAAGTACCACACCACTTTTCGAGGAGATTTCTTCCTCTTCTTGTATTGAGTGACGCCGCACACCGGACATATGGTAGACTCCGCGTGCTCGTCCCAATAAATGATGCAATCGTTCTGCACACATGGTATTTCACATGCTGTAAATCCAGAGGACACACGATTTTCTTCGCCTCGTCGAAACTGGTCAGGCACTTGTTCCCCTTGGGAAGACGTTCGTGCCAGAATGACATGTTCTCGTCGCAGCATGCGTCAGTCATTTTGTGTTTTATCTTCATCTCCAGAGCCACGAGCGTTACTTTCAGGCGGGTATCCTCGGGCCTGCATCCTTCATACAATGGAGTAACCGCATCTATCTCCAGTTAATCCAGCTTGGCTTTCTCTCGAGTGACAGCTCTTGCGTTATCTGTCTGCTTGAGAAGCAGCTCTTGAATATGAGGGTCCTGCACCCAGCCCATCGATGGTCCATCGTCGTCTGCTCCGACATCTTCATCTTCATGATCATGCACTTCGTCTGCTCCGGCATCTTCCACATCATCATGTCCGGCCTCTTCTACATGATGACTGTGTGCTACATCTACTTCGTGATCATGTCTTGGAGATTCTTCGTCTTCTCGCCTGCCCTCGCTGTGGTTGTCTTGCTGCCCTTCCTCATTTCTTACCCGGCCGCCATGGACGACTTCATAATCATCTTCATCACCTTGCCATTGATAGCCATCCATGAAACCACGCAAGAGCAGGTGGTCCCGCACCTGTACGGAATCCGGGTCCATAAGGCTCTTCAGCTTGTATCTTCGACGTGGACATCTTATCTCTGTCTCGTTCTTTTGAAGCATCTCGGCCTTCGTGGAGCTCAAAAACCTATTCACAATGCCTTCGGTCATCGTGCGGACCATGGTCGCCTGCGGGGTAGAGCAAAACGATATTTTAGAACCAAGAAAAAATTTGGCATGACTTTGCCTAAAAATAGGACCAAAAAGAATGCATAGTGCCAACTTCTCACCGAAACAGAAATGAATCAACATTTCGGCAAAATATTGGAAACTATCGCATTTCAAATACCGGTACCTGCAAACACAAACATATGCAACACCACAAACATATGCAACACCACAAACATACGTAGATCTAGGCCATAAAAAGTGCATGTGCACGTTGTTGGAGGGAGAAAAAAGTAGATCCACAACATAAAGAAGCTTTCCCCTTACTTACCTATTAAAAAAGGAAATTTAACCACTTAATTTGGGTGAATCTATGGTGCAAATGAGGTGAGGTGGAGGAGGCAGCCGAGACAATCTTGGAGGAGGAGGTGGAGAGAATGTAGTGGGGAAAGTGAGTGGTAGGTGGTTGTCCAAAATATCTAGCTGCTCTCAGGTTACCAATGGCGCACCACCTAATAATGTGCCATTAGTATCCCTGGTTACTAATGGCGCACCTGTTACGCAGTGCACCATTACTAGTTTTGCAAATAAATAAATAATAATAACTGTTAGTAGTGGCGCACCGTGGTTGTTGTGCGCCATTACTAGTTTGAACTAGTAATGGCGCACCACAACCACGGTGCGCCATTACTAGTTTTGAAAAAAAAGTAAAAAAAAGTTTGTTAGTAGTGGCGCACAGAGTGTGTGGTGCACCATTACTAGTTAAAACTAGTAATGGCGCACTATGCCCTGGTCCGCCATTACTAGTTTTGGAAAAATAAAAAAAGAATTTGTTAGTAGTGGCGCACCGTGGGTGTGGTGCGCCACTAGTGTGATGTGGTGCGCCATTAATGTCCATATTAGCTATAACCCTTTTCCTATTAGTGTTGTAGCTTGCTACGACTTGGGATTCATTCGCAGTTGATCGGCACGTTCGTTGCTGGGTCACGTATGTTTGTCCCTGTAAGTTAGCACCACTTTGGGTTCACGACTAGCCATGTCAGCCCGGGTCCTTTTGTCATATGGATGCTAGCGATATTGTCATATACGTGAGCCAAAAGGCACAAACAGTCCCGGGCCTGGTAAGGTGACACCTGTGGGAATACCGTGCGTGAGGCCGCAAAGCGATATGAGGTGTTACATGCTAGATCGGTGTGGCATTGGATCGGGGTACTAACAGCGTTGGCATCAGAGCCGGACTGCCTGTAGGTTCTTCAAGCCAAACTGGTCGATGTCGAGTCTAGAAATGCTTTAGTTATATGTAGGGGAATTGATTGTGGGATGGAACGTAAGGCTTTTTTACTCCTTTACCTCATGGAATTCTGATCTGAGTCAGTCCATTCTTTCCACGGGAGTTAAGGACTAGGATCTCTTCTCTCTATCAGGTTCACGTGTTATTAATCCATAGTAACTTATAGGATTGTTGGTTACAAGCCCCAGTTCAGTTCTACTACCTCAATATGTTTTTAGTTGGACCAAAACCTTGATATGATGTTGTTGAGTGTCTATGCAATCTTTTGCAAAGTGTCTCAAAATCCTTTTTGAGCATTTACAGCCGTCATGTTGTCCAATTTCTGCTAGAAATTCTAATGCCTTTGCATTATTTGGTGTTTCAGATGTCTTCTCGCTCTACTCACCAAGTGGTACGACGGACCTGATGCATTGACGAGCCCGGGCACATGGCCATGTTAGTCAGAGTGATGACTGAGAGAGGCTATAGATGGTATTCGAAATATACCTTCCGCGACTTTAATCAGAGTCAGTATATCTGCACCATGAGGATCTTCCCTTCTAATCCAGGAGCCACCGAGCCTTTGCACTGTTCCTATGGGCTTGGTATTACCGTGGAGATGTCCGTGCAGGATGCTGCCTACTCTACGATCTCCATCATTCGATCCGGGTATACATCACTTCAAGATACCGAGTTCCGCTATCTGCCGGCGGCACACACTGGCCAGAAGGGCTATTACACTAGGCTTTATGCTAATGCTTCTCATGAGGAGCCACGTCTTCGCACCACCACTAAGATGTTGGAGGAGAGAGACCGAGAGAACCATGCCTTATGCATGGAGCTGTACAACACCCGCGCGGACCACTGGGCTACCCTGACACGGCTCGCACCTGCCGTGCAGACCGGTTACCTGGATATGCCGGATTTGTACCCCGTCCGCACACGTCTACCAGCTCGCATGGATTATCCAGATGTTGGAGGTATCACGCCTCCACGTGGGCGCCGTCTGTTGCTGTTTGTGGGGCCGAGGCCTCATCCGAGTCCATATGGTCCACAGGCCCGACATGACCGTGAGTTTCCGGATCTGCATGTTCCGCTTCCAGGCTATGCGGGTAATCTCTATGAGGACAACTATGGAGACGGAGACGACTGAACTGGATCACGACACTAGTAGTATGTAGTAGTTGTATCTCCATAGTCCTGTGCGTCTTGTGGGATATGACTTAGTGTGTACTAATTCCGAAGGTGTAGAAAAATAATATATAGGAGCTTGGAATGCCTCCGATGAGATGTAACCTTCCTTTCACCGCAGTTGTACTTCAGTTGGTCTTGTACTAAACCGTGTATGGTGTGTATGACCAATGGTATATATATGGCAGTTTCTATATTACCATGTCGTACGGATGAACATCTTGCATTTCGAGTCATCCATTACATTCTGCACTTCTATGTCAGAATTTTGTCATCCTTGTCTAAACCGTTGTTTTGTTTCCTAGGATGGTCAACACCCGAAACAACCCTGCTGCCCCGGAGCAGGCTGAAGGCAGTGGGGCTAGAAATGCGAATCTACCTCATTCTCCCTTGGCTGAGGTCATGCTGGAGGTCGAGAGGAACAAACGTGAGACCAACCGTTTGCTTGAACGCATTGAGCAGAACACAACAACACACCAGGGGAATGACTTGGTGTCTCTTAGTGACTTCATTAAGTTGCACCCACCCACCTTCCATCATTCTGTCGAGCCCCTCGACGCGGATGATTGGCTTCGCATCATCACCCACAAGCTATGCTCTGCACGCGTAGCCGAAGCTTACAAGGTCACTTATGCTGCTTACCATCTTGAAGGCCTCGCCAGCCTTTGGTGGGAGAACTATGAGGCCATGCGCCCAGCTGGCTAGGTTACCACTTGGGCAGAGTTCAGCGAGGCTTTCCGTGAGCATCAAATCTCGGAAGGTCTTATGGATCGCAAGCGGGAGGAGTTCTGCAACTTCACCCAGGATAGACTCACCGTGGATGCATACAACAGAGAGTTTGGAAACCTAGCACGTTATGCAACAGAAGAAGTATCCACCGACGCCAAGAACCAGGCGAGGTTCCGCAAGGGACTTAGCCCCGAGCTTCGCCGTGATCTCCGACTGCACGAGTGCACTTCCTTCTAGAAGCTAGTGAACAAGGCTATCAGTGCTGAGACAGGTCAGACTGACTTCAAAGCAACACACAAGCATGCCCGTGACACTGGTTCCTCATCCGGTTCTGGCTCTCAGAAGCATCGGGTGTGGGTGCCTAACACAACTCTACCACCCAGGTTCACACCGAGGCCATCCTATCAGGCGCCTCGTCCAACCCAGCAGTACACACCGCCCAAGTCTTATGGTGGATAACCCACCAATGCTCCCCCATGCACCAGCATTGTGACATGCTTCAAGTGTGGAGAACCGGGTCACTACATGCGAGAGTGTCCCCAGAACAACCCCAACCCCAACCAGTCCGGAAAGGCTGTTGGTCGTGGCAAGCCAACAGGGAAGGTGTACTATGCCAAGCCGGCCACTGCTGCACGTGGCCATGTGAACTGTGTCTCAGCTGAAGTGGCTCAGGATGATCCCAACGTCGTTCTTGGTATGCTCCTTTTTAACTGCCATCCGGCATCTGTTCTTTTTCATACTGGAGCATCTCATTCATTTATATTCGAGAGCTATGCTCGTTTGCATAACACCGCATTTTGTGACATGCCCTCTACCATGGAAATTTCTACTCCTAGTTCTAGATGGCAAACTTCTAAAGTAAGCCAAGGGAATGAAATTCATGTCGATAGACTTGTTTTCCTTGCATCTTTGATAGAGCTCAAATCCTCGGACATTAATATCATCTTGGGTATGGACAGGATGTCAGCCCGTCATGCTAAGATTGATTGCTTCTCTAGGACTGTTCAACTTACACATCCATCAGGCAAGGTATTCAAAGTCTTGACCCGAGTAGCTAAGTGACAGATCTACTCTCTTAATACCAGTCCTTCGCCATACCTCGAAGACGTTCCGGTAGTCCGTGACTTTCCGGATGTCTTTCAAGAAGAAATGCCAGGTGTTCCACCTGATAGGGATGTCGAGTTCGCGATAGATCTTGTCCCAGGAACTGTTCCAATCTCTAGGAGACCCTATAAGATGGCACCACTAGAACTAGCTGAGCTCAAGAAACAACTCGACGAGTCTTTAAAAAAGGGTTTCATCCGTCCTAGTTCTTCTCCATGGGCTTGTCCCGTCCTCTTCGTCAAGAAGAAGGATGGTACAGATCGGATGGTTGTAGATTATCGACCCGTCAATCTGGTCACTATAAAGAACAAGTATCCGCTCCCCAGGATCAACGATCTGTACGATCAGCTCGTTGGATCCTCAGCCTTCTCTAAGGTGGATTTGAGATTGGGCTACCATCAAATCAAAATCAAGAACGGGGACATTCCCAAAACGGCCTTTGTTACTCGTTATGGCCAATACGAGTACACCGTCATGTCCATCGGTTTAACCAATGCCCCAGCCACTTTCTCTCGGCTAATGAACTCGATCTTCATGGAGTATTTCAATAAATTCCTCATGTATACCTCGATGATATACTCATCTACTCCAAGAATGAGGAATAATATGCCGAGCATCTAAGGCTAGTATTGATGAAACTTCGAGAGCATCGCCTTTATGCCAAATTCTCTAAATGTGAATTCTGGTTGCTAGAAGTGACCTATCTACGCCATGTAATCTCTGGTAAGGGTATTGCTGCCAATCCCGAGCGAGTTCAAGCCGTTCTTAATTGGACTCCACCTGAATCAGTCAAGCAAGTTTGGAGTTTCCTTGGCTTAGCGAGCTATTGTCACCGCTTTGTCGAGAACTTGTCCAAAGTTGCTAAACCTCTAACTAAACTCCTCAAGAAAGATAAAAAGTTTGAGTGGACCCCACAGTGTGAGTACAGTTTTTAGGAACTGAAAAGACGCCTGACATCTTCTCCCGTACTGGTACCACCAAATTTCTCCAAGGACTTTGTTATCTATTGCGACGCCTCGCGACAAGGACTAGGTTGCATACTCATGCAAGATCGTCATGTAATTGCCTATGCTTCACGGTAGTTGCATCCACATGAGGAAAATTATCCTACACATGATCTAGAGCTTTTAGCTGTAGTCCATGCACTTAAAACCTGGCGACATTACCTTCTCTGTAATCGTTGCGAAATCTTCACCGATCACCAAAGTCTGAAATATATGTTCACCCAACCGGATTTCAATCTCAGGCAAAGACGTTGGGTCGAGTTGATCATAGATTACGACTTAGGGATAACTTACGCCCCAGGAAAAGCCAATGTCATGGCTGATGCACTAAGCCGTAAATCTTATTGTAACAACCTGATGTTACAACAAATTCAACCACTTCTCCATGAGTAATTTCGGAAGCTTAACCTTCACATTGTTCCTCAAGGATTTCTTTCCACCTTGGTGGCGAAACCTACGCTTACGGATCAAATCATAGCTTCCCATAAGCGAGATAAAGGTATAACCCGCATCCAGGAAAACATTGCTAGCGGGGTTGCTGAATGTTCTCTATGGATGACCGAGGTGTTGTCTTCTTTCAGAACCATCTAGTGGTTCCCAAGAACCAGCATCTACGACATTTGATCCTTAAGGAGGCTCATGAATGTCCTCTCACCATTCATCCCGGTTGCACTAAGATGTATCAGGACCTATGCCAGAGGTTTTGGTGGACTAGAATGAAGAGAGAAATTGCTCAATATATTGCTAATTGCAACGTCTGTCGTCGTGTTAAAGCAGAGCATCAACGGCCTACTAGCACCCTTCACCCCTTAGCTCCTGAATGGAAATGGGATAAAATTGGTACGGATTTCATCACCGGTTTTCCCAGGACCAAGAGAGGGAATAACGCTATCTTCGTCGTTATCGATTGTCTTTCCAAAGTAGCCCATTTTCTGCCTGTTTGAGAGAGTATAACTGCTAGCCTGCTAGCAGATTTGTATATCTCCCGAATAGTGTCTCTCCATGGTGTTACATTGGAAATTAACTCGGATCGTGGAAGTCTCTTCACCTCTCGATTTTGGGATAGTTTCCAAAATGCTATGGGAACTCGTCTCTCTTTTAGCACCGCCTTTCACCCTCAATCAAGTGGTCAAGTAGAACGCGTCAATCAAATTCTCGAAGATATGCTCCGAGCTTCTGTTATCTCTTTTGAAATGGATTGGGAGAAATGCCTTCTATTTGCCGAATTTGCCTATAACAATAGCTATCAATCTAGCTTGGGCAAAGCTCCTTTTGAAGTTCCATATGGACGAAGGTGTCGAACGCCTCTTAACTGGTCAGAAACCAGGGAAGACAATTCTTTGGCCCGGATATGATCCAGGAAGCAGAAGAGCAAGTTTGCATTGTTCGCGACAAGTTGAAAACAGCCCAATCTCATGAAAAGAGCCAATATGATCGTAAACATATGGCTATGACTTTTGAAGTTGACGAGAAGGCTTACCTTTGGGTTACTCCTCTGAAACCCATCGTTTCGGTATCAAGGGAAAATTGGCTCCTCGCTACATTGGACCCTTTCGCATTCTTGCTAGACAAGGAGAAGTTGCCTACCAATTGGAACTACCTCCACACCTCTCGAGAGTCCATGTTTCTCAACTCAGGCGTTGCTTCTCGGATCCTATCCGTGGAGTGGACCATGAAATGCTTGATCTCCAAGATAATCTCACATATCGGAAATATCCCGTTCGTATCCTTGATCAAGCCGAGCGTACCACTCGATGCCATAAAATCAAGTTTCTCAAGGTTCAATGATCACACCATTCTAAGAAAGAAGCCACTTGGGAAAGGGAGGATCGTCTTCGACTTGAGTACCCCGCCTTCTTCCCGAAGGATCCTAAATCTCGGGATGAGATTTTTCTGAGTGGGGGTGAGTTGTCACAACCCTAGTTAGTTCATGCAGTAGAGTGACTGCGTCATGTTTACCTTGATCAGAAACTTGGAAATGGGGATGACAGAACCCCCAGCACCCCCTTAATGAACCTAGGGTTTACTAAAATCTTTTTCAACGAACCTGAAATGCCCTTCTAAAATGTTCATCATCTTTGACTTGGTCTAAATACTTTGACAAAAATGGTGCACAATTTTCTAGGACATCCTAAGGTCACTGGATTAAATCATATGTTAATTGCATTTGGACATTTAAATGCTATAAAATATTTTAAATGTCCAAATAATCATAAACTAAAATGTTTACTGTTGGATATATTCTATACAGTGGGCATGAGCAGTTTCATGATTTTGAACGTGCCTAGGTATTTTTAGAAAAGCCAGAAACTTGCAGAAAGAAAAGAAAATAGAAATAAAAAGGAAAACAAACTTACCTGGCCAAACCCACCAGCCGGCCGACCTGGTGGCCCAGCACTGTGCTGGCCCGCGCCAGCCAGCTGCTTCTTCCCCGCCAGGCAAGCACGGAGGTGACGCCGGCGCACGCGAGCTCGCCATGGTGCCAGCTGCTTGCCGCCCGCGCTGCTGGATGCCTGGACGTCCTCCACATCGTCGCCCCGACCCCCTGGACACCTCACTCTCCCCCTAGCGCCTCTCCCTTGCCCTCTCCCACCATGGCTGACATAGTCACAACAGCACCACCATCATAGTCGTGGCCACCGTCGACTCCACGCCACCTCGCCGTGTCCACAAGCTGCGCCGCCCTCCTCTTTGTTGAGCAGACCGAGCCCCGAGCGCTCGTTCGCCCCGGAGCCACTGCAACAGCCTTGGCCGACCTCACGGTCACCGGAGATCCCCTTCACCGTCATGCTCGCTCCAGCTCGTCCCCGACCTTGCTGCCTAGCTCGCTCAGATCACCGTGAGCTCCTACTCCTCCCATCCTCTCCGTTCTCGCTGCCATCCCCTGCAACGACCGCAACAAGCTTCACCGCATGCGCCGCCGCCTGAGCTCGTTGCCGACGTAGCTCCGGCCACTCAACGACCATGCCACCTTGTCCAGCAAGCTCACCACACCCTGTAGGCCACGTAGGAGCTGGCCTCGTGCCTCCAAAACCACCACAACGCCGAGTTCGGCCTCTCCCGAACTCTGACAGCCGCAAAGCTCGTCACCGGCGTCATTTCCGGCGACTTTGAGCTCAACCACCACCACCCCTCGACGTGGCTTGCTCCCAGCTGCATATTGGAGGCCTCTGTCGTCCATTTGGTTGCCGAAGGGTGAATCCCGCACCCTCCGCCACGTCTGGACGTTGTCGGCGAGTCAACCCAGTTTGACCGGGGATTTGACCCCCTGGGTCACTGACATGTGGGCCCTGCCTGTTAGTCAAACCTAGATTAGGGTTAAACTAATCCTAATTAAGTTAGTTAATTAATAGTGACACTGACTAGTGGGCCCCACTGGTCAGGTTTGACCTGGACCGCCCTAGTTGACCTGCTGACGCAGTAAAGCATTTTCTGGATTTATTCTTATTCGGGAAATTTCAGAAAATAGTGCTAACTTCAAAAATTCATAGAAATTAATCTGTAACTCCAAATGCAAAGTGTTATATATGAAAAATGATCAAAAAATCCAATCTATCCATTTGTACTAGTTGCATGCATGTTTAAACAAGTTAACTTGCTGTTTAGTGCAAAGCATGATAAGGCACTATTTAAGATCACAAATGAGTTTAGATTTTGAATCGTTGGTTCAAAATAGCTCAAAACCATTTGGTTATAGTTGCATTAGCCCAACACACTCATTTTGCCATGTCACATGCATGCATCATATTGTTGCATATTGTTTGGTAATGATTGTGTTACAGGTGCTCTCTGCGGTAGGTTCTATCCCGGAGGAATACCGTGAGTACCCAATCGGAGGATAGTACTAGTCTACGGACCTGCCAGGCAAGAAACCACCCATTTGATCATATCGATAAAATCCCATGTACTCGCTCCTGCCCTCATTTACTGCATTAAGACAACCGCGTTGCAAACTGATGTGTGCTATGGTAGTTGAACCCATTTCCTATGCATGACCAGTCATTGCCACAGTAACTAGATGAAACCCACTAGCATGTGTAGGAGTTGATTGAGCCATGTATGTGTTTCCTACCTTGCTATGCCTGCTATGCTTAGAGTCGT
Source organism: Triticum aestivum (assembly GCF_018294505.1). Lineage (NCBI taxonomy): Eukaryota > Viridiplantae > Streptophyta > Magnoliopsida > Poales > Poaceae > Triticum > Triticum aestivum. The sequence goes on from NC_057801.1 coordinate 704,077,900, forward strand.
GTCAGGTCTGGCTCATCTGGGTGATGGGCTAGAGTGAAATGATCATGTCGGTAATGAGAGTGATGTGTTGAACACGATTTGGTAAAGGTATCGATGAGAGGACATGTAGGAGTACATGGTGGGTTGTTTCATTGGAACCGTCCTTAAGCATTGAGCTCTGTATGTGTGATTTAAGATTCAGCTACTACCATGCATTGGGCCCTGAAATATGACCTCGCTCGACTTATTAGCCGCCCTTGTCCTCTGCCCAGGAGTTGCAAGTAGTTTCTGGTGTTTGTATTATACCGGAGGCCGTGCGCAGTGCTGACCCTCGAGGTGGGCTGTGATGCGGTAGGTACGTGACCGGGTATGCTGGGCGCCCATTACACTACAAAAAAATACACTTTCGTGATGATACGTGTTTGTCACAGTAGGACGCGTTTTTTGTCATGCATGTATATCCATGACAAATTTATGACAGAATCAAGATAGTCATACATGTGTTGTCCTAGAAGTGTTCCCTGACATTACCAAAATTATCATCATGGAAGTGTCCACTTCCATGATGATAAATTGCGCATCACAGAAGTGCTTTCGTCAAGGGTGACTGACACGTGGCATCCACCGTAAGGGAACGCCGTTAAGCTATCGGGTCGGGTTTTGGATCCGATAACCCGTTAACAGCCCCGACCAATGGGGATTTTCCACGTGTAAAATCATCATTGGCTGGAGGAAACATGTGTCGGCTCACTGTTGGGACAGGTGTCATCCAGTCATTGGACGGAAGACGCCTACGATACGTTGACACGTGGCACGGCCCAATAGAGGCCCATTCGTGTGAAAAGGCCGGCCCAGTAAAAATTAGCAGGCCAGCCCATATAAGGCCTACTTGTGGCAGGTCCATTTAAGCCCATGGCCCATACGAGATGAGCCAATTCGGCCCGTCAACGGCCCGTTAAAGATTTGACACCATTGCAGCCTATCGTCAGTTCGAGCCCGTTAGCAGCCCGCTATATATCTGGGCTCAAAATCGGCCCGATGAGATTTCGGCCTGTTAACGGCCCGTTTAATGGATGGGCCAATTTTCAGGATGTACATCTTTCGGCCTTTTAGCGACCCATTTAAATGTTGGGCTACTTCCCGACCCGGTGTGTCTTTCAGCCTGTTGACGGCCCATAAATCTGATGGGCCATTTGTTGTCGGACCTGAGTTTCGGCCTTTTAGCGGCCCATTTAAGTGTTGGGCCAATTTTCTGGCCCGCTGTCACTTTCAGCCTGTTGACGGCCCATAAATCAGTTGGGCCATTTGTAGTCGGACCTGAGTTTGGGCCTATTAGCGACCCATTTAAATGTTGGGCCAATTCCCGGCCCTATGTGCCTTTCGGCCTGTTAACGGACCATAAATGAGTTGGGCCATTTGTAGTCGGACCTTAGTTTTGGCCTTTTAACGGCCCATGCCATTCATGGTCCAATACCAGCCCGGTTTCTCTTTCGGCCTGCTAAAGGCCCACAACACAGTTGGGCCATTTACAATACGACCTGACTTTTGGCCTCTTAGCGGCCCATGGTCTTCATGGTCCAGTACAAGCCCACTGTCTCTTTCGGCCTGCTAAAGGCCTACAGTATAGTTGGGCCATATGTAGCCCAAACTTAGAAACGGCATGTTAACGGCCCAAGAAATAAACTGGGGCCACCTGTTGCCCGCTTCGATGTCGTCCTGTTAACGACCCGGGAGGTAAGAGGGCCGACCATTAACTTTCGGCCTAGTAACGGACCATTAACTTAATGGGCCCACTAAAGTTCGTACATGTCTTTAGGCCAAGTTAGATAATTTGAGCCCATTACGACGAGCAATTATGCACAGGACCAAAACCGATCACGCAAAGGTACGACATATAGGGAATAACGTTGCACATCCAGCATATATTACAGGAAGTTACATCCACTGGGCAATCAAAGATTGATGCCAATGCAAATAAATGAGCAGAACCTAACCATCTACAACGTCACAATCTGCAACCTCAGCACAGATGACGCCCATAAGCATGTGGGCAAGTTCTTTCTGCTTTGCTACACTGTCTCTGAAAACATTGATCAGTTGTTGTGTCGCACGACTCTGCACCTCTGATTCATCCACCATTTACATCATTGCTTTAGCCATTAATTGGTTCACAAACATACATTTATTCCGTTGCATTCGAGACAGAGGATACTGAACAGATTCAGATGGCGATTTTGGCAGGCTTGTATTATTGATAGTGGAGAGTGTCTCGACCACTACATCATAACATAAATTAGGATGGGAACCAAACAGATTAATCATGAGTTATTGCCATATTAACTCGCCTAGATTTACTGGAAAGAAACAATGGGGTTGCCTTGCTATTTTCAGAGTTTGTCTTCTTATCTTCAGCAGCCTGCACAAAATTAACACACTAGCATTGCTATCATTGGCCAAGTCAGATAATAGGAAAGCAACATTGACACAACGAACGTTTGGGCAAGTAGCCTACACCAAATTAACACAATATGGCACAACTATCATCAGCCAGGTAAGGTAGTACGAAAGCAACATTGGCACAATGAATGAATGGGCAACCAGAGAAGCACTACAATTCAGTAATGTGCGTGATATGAGATAGTACATTCATGCAGCTCAGTATGCAAAACTACCAGGCAGTTTTCCTTACAAAAATCAACATTGGAGCCTTTAACATTTTGCTACAACTAATTTTAGATCAGATAAAGGTTAGATTCACGCCGATTAACAAAATACATGTTGATGTAAGAATATAGTGATATACAACAGGTACTTACATCAGCATTGGAGCACAGAGAATTCCCGCAAGATATTTTCCTCGAATACGATCCCAATGGAAGAAGTCTTCTATCGTTTAACCTTATTTTCTAAAAGAGAGATGGGTAAGAAACATGTAGAAAATATGATCAGAATGCTATAAAATTTCATGATGCGAGGATACGCACACGCTTCTTAGAATGGAGTTGACATTCTTTTGCTGGACTGGAGCGGACTAGTTCTTTGGCCACTGGAATCTGCTTATTATCAGTGGGAGTTGGGTTTTGTTGTGCTGGAGCAGTATCTATGAAAAATGGAGTTGGTTTATTATCTCCTGGCGTTTGGATCTTTTGCAAAGACCTGGTTTGTAACCCTTCAGATTCTAACAGAGCCGTCTTCCCCTTGCATGCCTTATATAGAAGAATGGTGATTCAGTTATAAAACATGCTACAACAGAGATGGAATAGGTACTGAAGAATAGAAAGGCATGACATATTGACATGTATTCCCTCCATCCGGAAATAAATGGACGGGTCTAAGCGTGTTTCAGTTCTAGATACATCCAGTTCTATCCATTTCTGCGACATTTAATCCGGACGGAGGGAGTATGATGTAAGAGCTAGGGATACGACAGGACAAGACAGTAAAAAACACTGAAAAACCCACTGCAGAACCAAAGTATTCAAACCCACTGATATGAGATAGTACACTCATGCAGCTCAGGACGCAAAACTACCAGGCAGTTTTCCTTACAAAAATCAACATTGTGGCCTTTAATCATACATTTTGCTACAACTAAATTTAGATCAGATAAAGGTTGGATTCATGCCGATTAAAAAAATACATGCTGATGTAAAAATATAGTGATATACAACAGGTACTTACATCTACATTGGAGCATAGAGAATTCCTGCAAGAATCTTTCCTCATAAATGATACCATTGCAGAAATTCTTCTATCTGTTAAGCTTATTTTCTAATAGAGAGATGGGTAAGAAACATGTAGAAAATATGATCAGCATGCTATAAAATTTCATGATGCAAGGATACGCACACGCTTCTTAGAATTGAGTTGACATATTTTTGCTCAACTAGAGCGGACTAGTTCTTTGGCCACTGGAATCTGCTTATTATCAGTAGGAGTTGGGTTTCTCTGTGCTGGAGCAGTATCTATAAAAACTGGAGTTGGTTTATTATCTCCTGGCATTTGGATCTTTTGCAAAGGCCTTGTTTGTAACCTTTCAGATTCTAACATAGTCGTCTTCCCCTTGCATGCCTTGTATAGAAGAATGGTGCTTTAATTATAAAACATGCGACAGCAGAGAGATGGAATAGGTACTGAAGAATAGAAAGGCATGACATATTGACATGTATTCCCTCCATCCGTAAAAAAATGGATGGGTCTAGGCATATTTCAGTTCTAGATACATCCTTTCTATCCATTTCGGCAACATGTAATCCAGACGGAGGGAGTATGGTGTAAGAGCTAGGGATACGACAGGACAACACAGCAAAAAAATAACTAGTTGAATGTAAAACTATATGCTAGTGGAATACGTACAAAAATAACCAAGGCAACATACACATGTATGATTGGGAAAATAAGATGGCATTGCAACAGAGCACTAGAACAGCACTTCACTATAAAAAAACATGGTATGGCAGACAGATGAAGTACATACTGATGAATAACAATGCATAAGATATTCAGAAGCATGATGTCCAAATTAAGCAGATGGCATTGCGATAGAGTAGAATGTCAGTACTTGAATTTGAAAACATTTTATCATGAATGGAATAGGTACTGAAAAATAGGAAGGCATGACATATTTACATGCATGATTAGCATGCTAAGCACATGGCATTGCAACAGAGTAGATACACTCCAGGACATTATATGCATGTTGTACCCATATCACAGGCCAAGTTAGAGCAAGGACCTTGTGGGGTGAAGAGGATTCATCATCTTTCTGCAAGTCTTCTGAAGAACTGCCTTTACATGTTCCATCATATTGGGTATCATTGACATCAAGTTTATTGGCCTTTACATATCTCCGTGAGGTTCTTGTGGATATACCAGTGTGTGCAATTATATCTGACATGCATGGAAGACAACTAGTAGTTAGATTTATGTAAATGAGTGCCTGTAGGAGACGACATAAATAGTAGGACTGGGGTTAACTAGTAGCAACAGGTCTCATAAACTAAAGGGAGAACACAGATGAACGCTACAGAATATGTATCATTTGCACTCGAGATTAACTAGATGGCACACAAAAGTATTAAAGAACAACATAGGTAATACTAGAAGTGGTCTAATACAATAATCACCAGCCTGTGGGATAGCATTGGCTGATGGATGATAACTATGGAACAGCGTTACCTAAAGAACAAGTATCTTAGCTGAACTATGGAACAACGTGAACTCCTGAACAAGAACCGTAAGAGATCAGCATGAATATACAGTGAAATGTGATGATCTATTTTCCGTGCTTAGATGAATAACAAAGCCATAAATGTTGCACACAAGTTAGATGAGGGTACAACCTATCTGGCTGCCATCCATAGGAGTGAGCATCATGTGCTGACTTGTCGATGGCCCTGCAGTTGTTGTGGTTGTCCATGTCGGGCACGCGCATTTGATGCAGGGAACTGTTGAGTGGGGACTGTAGCTCCCTTCTGGTGTATGCTTCCCTTGTTGGAGCAGCTGCGGTGAGTCGGAATACGGTGTGTCTGAAGATGCAGATAACGCATAAGTTAAGAACGACATATCCCTTTGATCCAAAAAAATACACTAAGAGATCAACAGCAAGGTACGAGAGTGGTCACACGTCTGTTGACTGAAGACTAAGTTGGGGTCACACGATTTTATTTTATTTTGGTACTGTCCGATCTACGCCGGATGGCTTGATGGCCGTCTTATGCCTCCCGGCTGACACTGTTCGGAATCTTCCCCGAAGAGCCAGCAACCAACGACAGAGCAGCCTGCCTCCGCCGTCCGTGGCCCCGTCCAAAACCTCGCTCCCCGCCCCACCGCACTGTCGTGGTTGCGCCGCCATCGGGCCAATCCACAAAGACTCCCCGTCATCCAGATCCGGCGGCGGCAGTACCTTCAACCCACGCAACTCTGAAAGATAGACATCTAAGCGCTGCTTCCGCGGAGAACTTGCGGCCCCGCACCCTTACGTTAGACACCAGCCAACCGGCAGCCTAGGAGCTCCGCCGCCTCGAGGGGTGCTGCTTCCCATTGGGAATCGATTGGCCCAGAATAAAAATTCAGACAACTGATGCCTAAATAAAGTGATTTCAGATGAGGGTGCGACCTATCTGGCGGCATGGTGAAGTAGGCAGGTCCAGCTGCCGAGTCAGTGAGGCCGGAGCGGTTGCGATGGTGACCGGCGGCAGGGAAAGAGCGATGTCGTGACGGTCGACGGCTGCGCGGAAGCAGCGCCAGAACTCTGGACGGATCCGAAGTTGGAGCCGCTCCGGCGCCGTGAACAACGGCGTGGGTGAATCGGCTCTGGTACGGTTCACGCGGCCGTCGTCGAGGCAGCACCAGCAGCACAGAGTAAGAGGCACACGACCCAGTGCACGACGACAATTGGACAGTGTCTCCGGCATTAGGGAGGAGGGCGGCTGTGAAATTGGTGCAGTGGGGGGTGCCATGGAGGTGGGGCTGAGGTTTCGCGGCTTGGGAGAAGGGAGCTTCCCCAGGAGAAGGTGATTTGGCGCCCACGAGGTATGAATGGGGCGGGCGGGGGGGAATTGGGAGGGGAGTGGAACCATGTCTTACGGACGCATTTGTCGGAAATGTGAGGGGGAGTTATAGTTCTACCCTTGCCTATAGGCTTCTCGGCTTGGGTCTGTGTACTGAGGGTCGGGGATAGTAGAGTAACTTTGCTTCTCCCTAAATAGTGGGCGGGAGCGATTTCGGGCGAGGAGGGCGTGTTTTGAACTATAGTGGGCGCGAGCGAATTCGGGCGAGGAGAGCGTGTTTTGAAATAGTGGGTGCAAGCTATTTCGGGCGAGGAGAGCGTGTTTTGCCGACCATGGTTTATGAATTATTCGGCACATGTCATTTCGGCCGAGGAGAAGGCGCGCTTGGATGAAGTTACGAACCTACCTTCGATGTACAATGGGCCAATTGATGTGTGTCCCACATAGGACGGTAATTTCGTGTCTCCCATTTATTTGCTCGGGCGAATTCCAACGAGCAGAGAGGATGTTTAACGGTTCGTTCAAATTTTGGGAGAACGAGCATCCACGTCTACCTTACCAAGACGATTCGAATCAAATTTTGAAATATTAGCTTGCCACTTCTTTTTTAGATGGAGAGATGATGCTCGGGAGTAATGTGTTTTTACATGCTCGTTGCTAGCGATTTACTATATGACAAATAGTTGACCCACTCAAAAACGCGAATCAAACCCCAAATGAAATATCTCGGTTCAATGAACTAGCTCGTTCAGTAGGTCAAAATAGTGAACTAAATCCAAAATTGAACACCTCAATTGAGTAGCATGTTGTACAGTATTATAGTACTCCATGAACATGTTGAAAGTCAAATTAATGAACTTGTTTGATATACGCATATATCCGTTCATGTGTGGATTGCAGACAACATGGTCTCCAATTTAAATATTTGAATGCAAGTTTATATTAGTCTTTGATGCATAAAGCGCGACCTCCCCCTCTCCCGGACTCCTGTTCTCTCTCTCTCTCTCTCTCTCTCACTCTCGCCAACAATCTTCAATTCTGTCACACGCATCCGACACAAAAACCTTGTTGGTCCCTCTCCCACTCTCTCTCTCTCTCTCTGTGTGTGTGTGTGTGTGTGGCGGGGGGGTCTTTCTACTCCGCAGTCATATATACACCATCTATAGGTCTCTCTCGCACACTATGTATGATACTCTAGCTAGTCCAAGCTAGATATCTTGGGTGCACTCATCGTACGCACACAAATTCCGTGGCTCTTTGCCCGTAACTCTCTCACGCACCACTATGTCGTCTCGGAGCTCTTCCCCCCCTCTCTCAAACTCTCCATCCACCCGGATCACACATACACATGCATATCTCACTCGCACTCGATAGGCCCATCTAAAACTCTATCTCTCTCCATCATTCTCTCTCCATCTCACATGCACACACACACACACACACAATCTAATGCCCAGCTAGCCAAGTATGATGGTCTCTCACAAAATTGTAGGCACACACAGTCCCCCCTATATGTATATGACTAGCTAATCTTAGTCTCCATCACAAACATGTGCATGGTCTATCTCGATTTCTCTCGGGGCATCTTTCTATCGCGCACGCACTCCCTTGATCTCCCACCCATATAGTCCCCTCACGATCCCGAGGGGATCTCTCTATCCCAAACACACCCTCTCTCCCTCCCCATGCGTCCATGCCATCCATGTGTCCCTCTCGACCTTTTTTCCTTGTTGGCCAGACCTCTATTGGACATGTGCAACAGGGGTGTCTCTCTCCGTTGCAAACAATCACACACTAGCTATCTTCGTGTATCTCCTCGCCTCGCTTTTCCATCTCGGAGATGCATGCGTGATATGTTCGCATAAGAAACGAAAAAACACACTCTCTCTCTAATTTATCGTTTGTTGTCACTTTCTCTTTCACACACATACTCTTTTTGCACACTTACTCATTCTCCTTCACACGCACTTGATCTGTCTCGACTGAGGCACTCACCTCCATCCATAGCACATAGATTTATTGAAAAGTCAAGCATCACAAAGTTTTACCATGTACGTGGAGAAAAAGAATTACATCTAGTACGGCAAACATATACCATTAGATTCACCATGAGATGTAGTTTTGTATGATGTATCTTTGGTATTGTAGATATAAATAACATTTGCGTAAACCTGATCAAAGTTTCCAAAGTTTGACTTCTAAAAAATTTATATGCACTGCATTATCGAGCAGATGGAATATCTCTTTCCCCCTCTCAGCTATCTGACGCACCACTCAGCCTTATAGGGGCTCCTCAATCTCTCTCAAACTTTATTGGTCAGTGTGGTTCGTGACCTGACCCTCATGCCTTGATGGTCGGTACTGCCTGGTGTGGACGTGAGATGTAAAATATTTCTGCCTAGCCAAGCTTGTGTGGTGCTGAAGCATTTTGTTCATGCCTGGGCCAGGCAAAGCATCAACGTCCCATCAATCAATCCATGCATCAATTATTTAATGCTAATATCCATCCATGTTGCTGTTAGCCTCGTGGCCGCACGACCAGGCATGGCCAGGCGTTCGAAATCAGTCGCTTGGGCCAGGCTACTTGCAGTGTCTGGAGTTCAGCCAGGCTAATTAAAGTGCAAGGGAACCCATCCCAGGCGGGCTTTCTTTTTCACAGGGTAGCAACCAAACAAGCGTGCATGAAATCCAGCCACAACCCCAGGCCACGCAAAAGATGCTCATGACGCAAGCCAAACGGGCCTTATATCTCCCTGGTTCACACATACACATGTCTCGCTCGCGCTATACATATAGACCCATCCAACACTCTCCGCCCTTGTTCTCTCTCCATGTGACACGCACCCCCCTAAGTATCATAATCCCTCACTCCATCATAGGCTCAGTTTGGATCCATGGGTTAGAGTTTGTTTGGGTTAGTTTGGAGTCAACTAACCCAAAAAGATCCAAACAAGAGGGTTAGTTTAGGTTAGATGCATCTAACCCATCCAAAAGATAACCCATCCAAGAGGTGCTTATTTGGGTTAGTTCTTCTCGGGACCACTAATAAACACTTTTTTCTCTCGCTCTCCCCGCAGCAGATCCCTCCCCACTTCCTCGAAGCTTCTCGTCCTCTCCCTCCCTCCCTCTCGCACCGCCCGTGAAGGTGCCTCGCCGTATCCGCGCTCCATCTAACCCTGCCTTCCAAACACCTCTTTACTTAGAGTTAGTTCAGGGTTAGAATCTAACTCTAACCTCTAACTGAGTTAGAGTATCCAAACAGGGCCATAGGCGCAAGCATTCCCCCCCCTCCTAAGTATGATTATCTCTTACTAGCCATTAGGAACACACGTATTGTCTCCTTCCATCCATACGTCTATCTCGATATCTCTCGGGGCATCTTCTATCGCGCACACACCTTGTCACTCGATCTCCCACCCATGTAGTCCCATCACGATCTCCAGGGGATCTCTTTATGACAAGCATACACTCTCTCCTCCCCATGTCTGCATTTCCTCCGTACGTCTCTCTCGACCTCTCTCCCTTGTTTGTCAGACCCCTCTTGGCCACGTGCTAGGGGTCTTCCTCTCTCGGTTCCAAACAACAACACACTATCTCCTCACCTTGCCTTCGTTGTCGAAGATGCATGTGTGATATGTTTACATAATACACGCACGCTTTTTCTCCACTTTTATCGTGTGTTGTCCATGTCTCTTTCACACACGCACACACACTTTTTTCACTCTCTCTCTCTCCCTCTCTCTCTCTCTCTCTCTCTCTCTCGTCAGGGACTCTGTCACGTCCATAAGCATATGGATGTATTGAAAAGTCAAACCTCAGAAAAGTTTGACTAGGTATATGTGGAGAAAAACATTTACATCTGGAATGATCATTAGATTCATCACAACATGTACTTACTTCATACTATCATTTATCTTTGGTATTGCCGATATAATTAATTTCTTTATAAACTTGGTCAAAGTTTCAAAAGTTTGACTTTAAAAATATGTTGTAACTACATTATCGAAGGGAGGGAGTAGCTCTTTCTCTCTCTCTCTCACGGGCCTCCCCTCTCACTCGAACTCTCTATAACGACGGATTATACGCTCACTGTGTCAGTGTATAGCTCTGTATATTGTTTAGTTGACCGGTCAACCAATCCACATGCTGCGTTGTCAGCTCATGTTATGTATCTTGGTGTGCTGGCCCATGTGGCAGTAGGTGAAAATAAGTAAACTAGAGGCCCATCTGACACGCGGTGAAGGAAACAAAGTTTAAACCACTCGGGGTAGCACCCCGCACGCTAGTAAATTGAGGGCGCATTGAGGACAAACTTCTTGCGCGCGAAGGACGCACTCGCGCACAATTCACCACTACGCGGCGGCATGTACAGAAGGACGCACTCGCGCATACCCAACACACAACACACACCAGCACAGTGTACACCGGCATCGCCGCCGGTTGAGATGGACGGCGAGGCAGCCAACAAGCAGAGGCCGCTCGAGCCAAAACCGCATCCGGCGAGCCTGGACTTCATCAGCAGCCTCCCCGATGACATGCTGCTCGTCATCATCGGTCTCCTCCCCACCAAATCTGCCATGCGGACTGCCCTGCTCTCCCGGCGGTGGCGCCCCCTCTGGCGCTGCGTCCCCCTCAACCTCACCGTCGACAGCTGCCTTTGCGACGGGGATTGCAAACGCATGGCCGCAGTCTCCAAGTTCCTTTCATCGCACCCTGGGCCAGCCAGACGCCTTGACATCCGCATGTTCAGTACCAACTGCAAGGTCCAACCCAAGTTTGACGAGTGGTTCTTATCCCCCGCCCTAGATCAGCTCGAGGAGCTCAGCTTTGAAGCTGGACGATGTCGCTCTTTGCCGCCGTCCGCGCTCTGCCTCACGCCAACGCTGCGCCGCGCTAGCTTCAGCTCCTGCTATCTTCCCCAGATTAATGCCGCACCCGCCCTTCTTCTCCCTCAACTCAAGCAGCTCGACCTCTTCGACGTTGTCATCTCGAAGAAGGCTATGGAGCACCTGCTCCGCAGCTGTACTGCGCTCGAGTATCTTCGTCTTGAGCAGATCCACGGGTTCATTAGCCTCCACATTGCCTCGACGAATCTCTGATGGATTTATGTGTCTTGTTGGCCCCGCAACAAGACATCAATTGGGAAGAGATCACTCCAGCTGTTCCATGTTATGGTCATTGAGAATGCGCCTTTCCTTGAGAGATTGCTTGTATCGGATCTAGAAGGTCCAACAAAAATCAGGGCATTGACGCGCCGAAATTGACAACGTTGGTGTACTCGTCTGCCAAATTCTCCGAACTCTTTATTGGATCCGCAATCATTCAGGTACATCACTCATCTTCTTCTCCGTCTTCTTGAAATTCACATTTTTAAATTTCTTCTTGATGTATTTACGACCGTCTTCCAGAAAATGATTCCCACAAGCTTGACCCAGTCCATGCGCACAGTGAAGATCTTAGCACTAAATCTATCGGCCCCAATCTGGATCAAGTTGTTGGATTCCTTACATGCTTTGCATGCACGGAGAAGCTACTCATCGAGGTGAAACTTCTTTCCTATTAGTAAACGGTAATCACAACGTAGCTCAATTTTTTCATAATTTTCCCAAATTATGATGACAAGTGTAGTGTTCTAAACTACATCTACGCACTGCACCGAAAGAAATGTTTTTAGTATTTTTTTCTCACGTGATCACCTGCATCATTTTTATGATGTACTACTATAGTAGCCTAGGCTAGTCATAGTGGAAAGTAACTTAGACTACTCCAGTAACTCTTTGTTACCCTAAGGGCAAGTACTACCTCCGTCCTGGTTTACTCTTCCAATTTTGTAGTATCAAAATTTGACCATAGATTTAACTGACAAAATGTTAATGCATGTCACTAAGAACTATATCGTTGGATTCGTATTTGAACATAATTTCAAATGGTGTAATTTTTAGTGACATGCATTGGCATTTTCTTAGGTAAATCTATGGTCAAAATTTTATACTAAATACGAGGTAGTATTCCCTCCGTCCCAAAATTCTTGTCTTACATTTGTTTAGATACAGATGTATCTAACACTAAAATGTAACTAGATACATCCGTATTTAGACAAATTTAAGACAAGAATTTTGGGACGGAGGGAGTACAAAAGTGGAATATGTAGGCCAAAACATGTGCCAAATTCACTTGTGATGCATTTGTCATCGATGCCCCTCCATTGTTCACCTGGTGCCCCAATCTGGAGCACCTACTTTGCTCTGGTGCCAAATTAACTCACGCAATGAAAAAACACTGCGTGGGAGAGAGAGAGGGCTGAGGCAATAAAAAGACACTTGTTTGGGAGAGTGAGAGGTTGGTGTAGTTGGTTTGATTGATTTGTTTATACATGTGGGTCTGTGTGCACAGCGGTGCCAACTCTCTCACATCGCGAGAGCGGTGCCAAAATCTTTTGATTTGACATCGATGCGTACTATGTGGCATACTTTTGCGAAATATGGCATCGACCACATAGTGGAAGGAAACAAATGCCCAAGCTCTTCACGTGCTCCTACTTAAGTGAGAGGAAATAGAAATAGAGAGAGAGTGAAAAAATATCACTAGCCAGCCAACCCTATCGTATGAGCGAATGATATTGGTACCGCTTGATGACACGACAATCTTATGCAGCCAGCTGCTCTAATATGTTCCCTTCTTTTGCAGATAAAAAAAGACCCGAAAGTGCAAAATGTGCTGCACTATAACAATCTCATCGAATGCCTTGATCTCCATCTTACAAAAATAGGTTTGATTGACTACCGAGGCAGCACATCTGAGATTAAATTGGCCAGGTTCTTTGTTCTGGAGGCAAGTGTGCTCAAGGTAATGAGGTTTGGCATTCTCTGGCGCAACAATGAATGGCGTGCTGATCACCGCAAGCGTCTAAGCCTAAATGACAAAGTCTCAGCAGAAGCTGAATTTGTTTTAGAAACATCAAGTGGCCAGAGACTCGAAAACTTATTTGCCCATTAGTGACTTGTCATGGCAGTGGATTTTAGTTTGTACGATAAGCTGCATCCACCTAAAGTAACGAAACTTCTTACGTGAACTTCCTAGTAATTTCCTCTTCCTAGGTGCAGCATTACTCTTAACATTTGTAATATCAGTTTGAAACTTGTAATATTGTCGTGTCCTATTCTTGCGTTTTCAAAATCCTGCGAATCAAACAGGTCCTAAGTTGGTGATGATGTTGTGCCTCCCATCTTTCACCAGTAGCCGTCGGATCTAGATCTGACGCATACAAACCAAGCTTTTCCATTTTTGCAAAAAGATGTCCGCACTTGTTCCCTATTTACAAACAACTCCTTGTCTCTCACAATCAGCCTTATCTCCTCCCCACCACATCTAGAAGGCCGTGGAAAAATCTGGCGCGATGGCCGCTGCCGGAGCAGTCCACCCCCAATCTTGGTGTTCCGTGCAATGCACGGGCATCTACGCACGGGAAATTATGTCGAACAGGGCTAGTTGTAAGCAGGATAGCTCTATGGTCATGATGATAGTGACTGCAGACGGTGAGGCTGACTATGGTATGCCGAACACGGCACCTATACTCAGGTGTCATCTCTGGCGCAGGGTCTTGTCACATCACTGTGAGGAGCAGCACGTAATAATTTGACCAACGGGTAGTACAGTGCTAGTACTCCTAGGAGTACTACATTGGTAGTACTACTACTAGTACTAGTAGCACCACCGTCTGGATTTAGGAGTACTACCACGTCCATCTGGATTTTAGTATTTGACTAGCAATATCTAGTAATCCATGTCACAAAAAATGTACTAGTCCCTCTGTAAATAAATACATGGTGTTTTATTCCTATCGGCCAGAGAACTTAATGTTTTCTTGCTAACTAGAGTCTTAATAGGATTACATGCAATGAACTAAACACTGCATGTCATGTTTGGTAGTCTCAAGTCATTGAAAGCATGCACGGCCCACATCTCTCATTGGTTGATATGTCACGAAATAAGAAACAAGGAGGGAGTTAATGCACCGTGCCTAAGTGTTTTGGGATTATTTGGTTTTCATAATGTGACTTACACAACATTTTTGTTTACATGAATTAACATTTTATTAGTTAAATCAGAGGTCAAAACTTGGCGCAAAATGCAAAGGGGACCAATAAACCAGTAAACATCAAACTTCTCTCATTTGGCCCCAACTAGAGGTCCGGTGAGATGACTATACTACACCGGCACGGAGGGGGGCGCAGCTTCATTGACTTACGGCAACTGCCTTTGGGTGAATGACACGTGGGCCTAGGGGGTGGCTGGCCCACCTATCATACAGCCAAAGGCAGGTGCAGTAGAGGGCCGAGGAGTAGTACGAAATCCTACGCACCTACGCATGCTAACCAAGGGCAAGAGTGATCACTCGAATCGCAAGATCAGTTGACTAGTAGAAGCTAAGCTAGACCGATGGAGGCGATGAGCGCGAGCATCAGCCGGCTGTGCTAGATGGTCCACGACGCCGGCCTACGGCCCGGCAACAAGGAACGTCTCCAGGTAGTATTGCTTGAGGCCGGCAGGGCGAGGGGCCGCTTGGACGACAGCTTCGTCTCCTTGTTCAACGAGGTCCTCGTCGGTTTCCTCGACAAGTTCACCGTCGTCAAGAAGCTCGCCGACGACTTTGACGTAAGCCTTCAGCCGACGCGCCCAGGCTCTGCGATGCCCGCCACCCTCAACGGCCACTATGGTAACAACCTCTTCGACGCACTGGTGGCCCTGTGACTGCCTGCCGTCGCGCCGGAGAATGCCCACCTTGAGGTCGCGCTCGCCGCGCAGCACTTGGCGCAGCAAAACACCATGGACACAATCACCCACGTCTACGCGCATGCAAGAGGAGGACGATAGGACGCTGGCCTTCTTGGACCGCAGGGCAACCTTGGACGCACTGTTCAGAAGCACGTTGAGATCGCCGCCAACGCCGCTGCTCCTCACACGTCGGTTGGTGACCCGACGCACTAGGGCATGAGGATGTCGTTGATGGATCCGTATGTATTTTTATCTTTTCGTCAAATCCATGTAGTAGTATATGATACTACAGTAATTATCTTACCTTTCGCATCAACTTCATAATTTTCGTACGTACTCCATGCATGAACGGCGCCACAACCAAACTTCTCATTACTCTAGGCAAAATCGTTATTTTCTATTTATCGATCGCGCCATGGAGCAGAACCAAATTTTACAAGTTACGAGTTCAAAAGGAAAAGCCTGCCGTGTTCGCGTCGCACCCCCACACGGTTGGTCCAGCACGCCGCTCAAGCGGGAATGCGTGCGGTGTTGCATTTTCACTTACAAGTGGGACCATAGTTGAGCAAACCGACTATCGGCAAACTCCCACCCCGCCCACCGCGCGATGGCTGAGAAAACAGGAGGGAGAAGAGATGGCTGTAGCACGGACTCCAAGAAAATTGGTGTCGGATGGGACTCGTGTGGGTGGCGTGTGCCGTAGTGCTAGACGTGAATGCTAGTTATGTCCCATGCCACCCCACTATATCGAGCCTATATCGACGTACAGTACGTAGAACAAATTTCCTGCAGTCTGTGCTCAGCACTCCTCTATCTCTCTTCTCAGCCAGCTAGCGGACGCGCGGAGCCCATCGTCTGTTTGCTCACATGCGGTCCCATATGTCAGTGAAAAGGCAAGCGGACCCACTGAACCTGCACATCTTTCACCTCGACGTGCTGGTGATGAAAAACAAATCCAAGAAAGATCTTCGGTGGCCGCTTTTGGAGTTACTCAAGATTAGTAAGATTCTATTTACAGTTTAACCCAAGATGCACATCTCGTGGCTTCAACTTATCAACTACCACTCTATTTTCTTTCATGACACGACCTGGATGCTGGATGTCCCACGTGTCGGCAAAAGGAGGAAGAACTCGACCAAATCTTTGGTTGTGCTCTCGGATTACACTAGTTGTGCTAACTTAAAATTTTCTTTGGTCTTGCTTTTCTAGTCAAAATTATCGTTGCAGTTTGTGCAAAACGGAGGACCGTTTGGGGTGGTGTGTTGCAGTTGGCCTTACAAGTGGGACCGCAGTTAAGGAAACCGACTATCGGCAAACCCCCACCTCGCCCGCCGCATGATGGCTGAGTTAGAGAAACGATGAGGTTGAAGAGATTGCTCTAGCACGGACTCCAAGAAATATGATGTTAGATGGAAGTCGTGCTGGTGGCGTGTGTCGTACTCCTGGACGTGAATGCTTGTTCTGGACCATGCCACCCTACTAATCCTACTAGTTAGTACTATATAGTACTACTAGTATTGAGGATTCGAGGTGCTGGTTACGTAGTATAGTATGGCTACAGTAAAAACACCCGCATGACGCGCAAAGCATGTGAAGCTAGTACAAATAGTGTACTACTATTGTTGATTGGCCTCATCCGATAACCTGTTGCAATGCACAGACAATTATGTATTCAGAAAATATTTTTTTGCCTCGTTGCATCACTCACTCACAGAAGCAACTCGAAAGCCATTCATAAATTTAGTAAGTTTATCACAGGCATATCATTTTATTACATACAACAGGTCATCAACCCACATGGACAATGAGGATACATTATAAATACTAAAGTTTTCACCACACAACAAATAACAAGCAATGAAATGAACTTCAACTCAACCATTCCTCGGCATTGGAAACGCTTGCTTTGAACCACAAGTGATTCTCTGGGACGGGCCATCCATTGTCGATCTGGAGACCAACGCAGGACTGATCATCCAGGCTGAAGCGGCCTACTATATCAGTACTAGGGTAGGGAACCACCCAAATGTCCGAGGTATAGACATAGTTGCTTCTCATAAATGGTAGTAACGTTGTGTCAACAGCAGTTGGATCGCCTTTCACCATCATTGGATAGTTTTGTCCAAGGAAGAGCGAGTTTTCTCCAAGACTATCAATTATGTACGAGGGATAAGGAGTTGGCGCTAGCGCACTAGTATCCATCTCGAATACCATGCAACGGGTGTTGGAATAGGTCCAGAGAGTGCGACCATGGGAGACTACACCTGCTTCCTTAGCAGTAACATCATCAGTGGGCTGTATACACACGAGAAGAGGTTATCCATCAGAATTAGTTGCCAGGTGCCAAATAGTATATGGGCACTGCTCGTGCTCATGCTCGTGATCATCACCATCATCATCTCCCCCTTTGTTATAAAAATCTTCAAGTATAGGTGGTGGAATGTTCACAGGACCTTTGAAACACAAGAAGAAGGTTAATTAGTAAGGCTGGCCATAGTGGGGGGTAACATAAGTAGTATCATGCACTTGGGACTCCCAAACATGCTTATGTGGCAAGCAATTAAGGAAGAGAGAGATGGTTATAGTAACATAGGTAGATACCGTAACATAATAAATGTGATGCTACTATGTGTCATGCATGGCAATAAATGAGAGCACCTATGATGCTAATCTAAGATACTATGCACTATAGAGGTAGTAACATAAACTAGTAACATATGCATGTTACTAGTCTAAGTTACTCCCCACTATGACCAGCCTTGCTAACCCGCATGCATGTGGATGAAACAATTATAATTACGGTGGAAGACAAACGTACCAAAACAATGAGGATGCCATGCAAAAACAGTGCCACGAGTGGTGGCAGCAAACACAAGGCCCTCGTATTGAATTGCATCACAGTACTCATCCGTGTACAGAAACTGATTTTTGAGCAATATCCATCCAGTCAAACCACTAACGACGGCAACAAGCTTGTCGAAGATAGCAACAACTTCATAGTTGTTGTAATTCCAAGAGTGGTTGGGGACTCGAGAAATTGCTATCTGTCGTAGAAGACAGTCACCATGATTGTATTTGAACGTGCGTACAATACCGGTGTGCTCAACCTTTGGGCAGTCTACTGAGGTTTTTGGAAGTGGAACCCGGTCACGAGTGTACACATTCACAAGTTCCCACTCGCAGTTGGACCCAATGTAAACAACACAATCTCCTTTTGTGCCTGCCCAAGCCTTGCCCTCAAGCGATGGCATCTTAACATCATACGTATCATTATCAAGCATCATCAACTTGCACAGGGAGAGGCCTCCGTCGTGACGGTGCCAGTCATCAGGGTCATGGCGAAGAAGATAGGGGAGATCAAACCACTCCTTGACTCTTGGGTTCCTTGTAATGATGTTATTAGTTGAGTCGAGAATGGGCTTGAACGAACCTGCCATGCTAGCCGAGGTGATGATGTCACACCGATCAATGAGTTCCTCACCACGTCATCTTTCAGATCGGGGCAAAAATAACGGGGTCGTTTCCGTCCTTTATCCCTCCATGGAGAAGACGATCGAACAATGGCAGAAGAAAGGGTGAAGGGCTGAAGGGAAATGAAGGAGGGAGAGGAAGAGTGTGCGACAGCAGTTCCAAATCGAGAGGGAAAGGTGAAGAGTCGGTGGACGGTTGCCGGTTTGCCACGGTTCACGAAGGGGCGCCCCGGCCTACACGTCGGTTCGGAAATACTCCTACTACTTGCCGTCGTCTCACTGATATGTGCAACAGGACCACATGTCAACGAGACATGGTGTGTAATTTCTTGTGCAAAATGCGATCTGGCCGCGTTGGCCCGAGGTGCCGCATTAGTTATCGGCCTTTATTTTTTTAATGGCGCGCCGTTCAGTTTTGAAGCACGACTAACTGGTACTGTACGCAAAGAAAATATAAACTACTCTACCACTACTCCACCTCCAGTACTAGTAGTATAAAGAAGATATATAGGCTGGAGCTTCAACGCTTTCTTGCCAAGTGCTGCCCACTTGCTTCTCACACTACCACCCTCTCTCCAGATCTAAAAAAGACGGCCCGTCTCTCCCTCCTCACTGGTGGTCACAGATCCGCCGGGGAAGAAAAGGACGTGCAGCGTTGACGCACTCGTTGTCAGCGAGCGAGGTCACGCACTGACGACAAAGCTGTCCTCTCAGACCTAGCGCCCGCGCGGGATCGCTGCCGTAATGTGTGCGGAGGACGACGACCACGAGCGAAGCCACTTCCCGCCAACCCTCATGTATGCTACCTCTTTTCGAACCATACCCTTGTTCTATTGCCCCATCTGGCACGTCGTTGCATGTGGATCTTTTTCCACTCCACCATCTTCCCAATTTGCTATCCTCTGCTCTGCTGGCCACGCAGACGAAAACCATAATTTGCACTATTAAAGGAAACCCTACTTCATGCAGACTAATGCATGTCTCGGTTGAATAAGGAAAGGAAGGGAGACTGTACTGTCCAAGAGAGTAGGCATCGAACCCGCATCTAGGTTGAAAAGGGGAAAATCAGTAGCTAAGGAACGAGTCTCGTGTCTCTTGGTTAAAGAATGGTAGAAAGGCATGACAATGCAATAGAGAATGACCAGGTCGAGCGGTTTGTTGTCCTCACATAGGAAAAAGGTGGCTAAAGAGAACAAAAATGGGACGTAATCCACATATGCTGCCTGGATATTTGTTGCTCTGGGCAACCATACCTCCCTCACTACTCTGCGTCCGTGGAGGTACATCGTACTGGTGCGCCCACTGTCCGAATGGGCCTCCCATGCTCTTATTGCCACTTTTTTGCTGCTAGTATAACGCCAGCAGTCAAGTCAAGCAATGCTACTACTAAAGTGATGCCACATTTAACTAATGCTGCTCTCAGTCTAATGCCACAGATAAATTTAAGCAGTGTCATTTAATGTCACTGGATCATTTCAGGGTTAGCTATTGATTGTGGATGTATTAAAGATTTTTCAGCTAAGGCATTGTAATGATGTTGCACATCCAGTATACCAACGATGAAACTTGTTACTACCTTCAGATTTTGCACTATTAATGCTTATAGATTACATACCTCACTTTCAAGAGATAAGTTAATTTTTTTGTACAGTGTCACCAAAATGCCAAGGCACTGATGTCATTTTATTTTGGTTAAACTGCACAGACAATTATGAAGACAAGAGGAAAGGTCAAGAGTGGGCACCTCCTCCTCCGGCTGTTCTCTTGATTATCAAGAGGAAACATCAAGTTTTTATGTTTGATCGATTATCAAGATTGGGATAGCAATTTTAAGGTCCCCCCCCCCGAGTTCGAAATGATATTTACCTTGGAGGTACATGGTTTGCAATTTTTTATACTGTCATTAGTTAATAATGCTAGTTACCTTCAGACTTTTGTATTTGGTTTAATGCTCATGCACAGGTAGTATACCAATGTTGAAACTTGTTACCTTTACATTTTGTATTGTTAATTCTTATAGAAACCTTCTAGTGCTAGAGTTTATTGAAATCTATTCAGTAAAACCATTGTACTGTACCCTGTAATAAACTAACTACTCTACTGTTGCACTAGCCACTGGATTAGTGTATATTTGTAGTATTCGAATGGTGTTGCATTAGCGTATGGACATAAATAAAGTGTGGCAAGCTTTCCCAGATATGTGTTCAAGAAAACTACTACCTGTTTTTCTAAATACTAGACGTTTGGGTACTTTAAATTGAACCGCGAAAACGTCTTATATTAAGGAACAGAGGGTGTAGAGTTCACTCAAATTATCCCGGTAAAGCTAGTCACACCTTTGTTAAAATTAATGTTCATTATGTTATTGGAGGAGGTCTGTATGTTTGTCTCTAATGCCTATCTACTACATACCCGACATCATGATGTAATGTTAAGTCATTTGCTTTTGTACAGTGTAACTAAATTATCAAGGCGGTGATGGCATTTTATTTTAGTAGAATTGCACATAATTTGCTTAAAAGAAGAGGAAAGGTCAGGAATGGCTCAGTTTTTCAGAAAAAAAACTATGTATGCCTTCCTGACATCATCCACTGTTGCTTTATTTATTCCTTCAAATAGGTGGTTAGAAACAGTCTTGCTACCTTTTCCCATTAAGAAATTGGAATGATTATATTTGTGAGTCTATGCTTCAACTAGTGCCACTTTTATAGTAATCACACTTTCAATATCTATGCAAACAGGGATGCTCGATTTTAGTGGAGCTGCACAAAAAGTCCAACTGGTTCAACATTAGGAGCATGTTTTTTTCCAAACCTTTATATCCAATTGGAGACACTATGAGCTGTTCATTACGAAGTTACATGGCTTGCTACTATCTTGCTACTCTTTTTGTACTGTCATTAGATAGTAATACTAGTGGTTTGCATGTGAATTTATTGGCACGGTGGACCTACATTGGAGGTGCAGGACGGGATTCAATGATTGGATGCTCAATTTCGGTTGTATCGATTTCACCTCTTCCATCACTGCGAACATGGTGTGGTATATGTTTACTAGCTGCTTGATATTTGTGCAGACGGAGAAGTCTGCCCATTGCTATTTGGCAAACAAAAAAAGTGTCCGCAATTTTGGTTGAACTGCACAAGAGAATAGTATAGTCACTGCATGCAGTGCCATTTGAAAATAGACACAAAGATTGGATAGTCACTTCATGGACTGCAGAAAAGTAGTACTGTACTATTTACTGGCCAACACTTGGTGCTTCATTGCTTTGGTCTGATTATACAATGGGCATCATTTTCCCTAAGTTAAAGTTTGTATTCCGAAAATAGTCTCGTGGTGTGATCGAGAGAAGACTAAATCATATTGCAGTGGATGTTCCTCCATCATGTGTGGTTCATTCTCATGGTTCCAGCTGTTGGTGAAACCACTTACGTTTGCAAGAGGAATTGTAGACTTCACAAACAAATTTGTCTTTCAGTCTGTACTGAATGTTGGCCAAGAGAAGCATCCATGTTAGTAGGAAGAACAGATGTTTTTTCTAGATCTTTGCTTTTGGAGCTACATATTTGTATATGGTCTGTGAATCATTGAGATGCATTAACATGTTGATCTTATCTATGGGAATCGTACTAGTTAGTTTTAGTTGCGATGCAAGATCTAAAGTGGCTGATCTTTTCTTTTGGAGCTACATATTTGTATATGATCTGTGAATCATTGAGATGCATTAACAGTTACTTATTTCTATTCGCTCAGCGTTTACAAGTTACTGATCGATCACTAGCTAGCCTACAAATGCGCACCTGGCAGTTTTACTGCGAAGTGGCAGTTTTTTGAATAAAAATGCCTACCTTTGAAGAAACTGACAAGCTACACCATCGATCCTACACGGATAAAAATGCCTACCTCTGAAGAAACTGACAAGCTACACTATTGATCCTACACGGATAAATAGCGTATCACGCACGTACTACCTCCTTTCCGGTTTGCAGGGCTCAATTCAAGAAATGACCTACTCGATCCTACACGAATAAATAGCAGATCACGCACGTACTAGTACCTTCTTTCCGGTTTGCAGGGCTTAATTCAAACCTCTCACCAACCAAGGTACTCCCTCCATCCGGGTTTATTAGTCTCGTGAGCAAAGCAGCAAGACCAAGGCATGGCAATAATTAACGGCATGCAGAAGTTTAAGCCTAATTAATTCCAGTGATTTAAGTGGCTGCATGCATGCCCTCGGCTGCGACTCGTTGCATGCTGCTTCGCGTACTGTCTGCGAGCGATTCTGAGTGCCTGCATGCAGCCGGCCGTAATTAAGGCAGCTAACTGATGCGAAAAAATATGCGCTTTAATTGTTGTGGGCTTTTTAAATCCGTGAAATCATTATTGACAAGGAGGGAGATGATTCGAGTGCACTCGTTTGACCGCCATGCCGGCATGCGACCCAGACGGGACGGGACGGCATAGTCATAATTTCAGGTTCCCTAGTTTTCCACGGCAAGCTGGCGCGCTAAGCCATTATGCATTGAATTACGATGACCGTCCCGCTACCTTCCCCCTATAAGTACTGTTTCCCGGCATTCTCCAGTGCCACCGTGACCCAACTCGCCATATCCTCATAAGCCCCCACCAGCCCGACGTCGCTCGCCACGTCCGCCATGCCCCAGCCCGTCCGCGGTAGGCGACGCCGGAGGCGGTCACCGCCGGAACTAGTGTTCGGTTTTTCACCGGAAGGCAGACGGAGGGAGGAGGCATTCTATTTGTCTTTAGATGGCAATGCGCAGATCGAGGAGTTGTTGGAGCGCGACCGCATGGCGGAGGAGCAGGAGTTGTTGGAGCGCGACCGCCTGGCGGAGGAGCAGCGTAACACCAATTTGTGCCGCCAGTGGGACATGGAGCAGCAGCGCACCGACGCTCTGAGTCGCGAGCAGAGCACCCGCAACTGGGCTGACTACGTGCAGGCCGGCGCCCGGCAAATAGCCCTGGAGGCTGTCGGGCACGCACGCGTTCGCGGTGCCGATTTTTACTACCAGCTCGTCAAGTGGGTTTCCTGCTTGGAAGCCGAAGCTTCGGTGGAGCACGTCGGCATGGGAAGGGCCAACGCACGCGAGCAACGCGCCCTATCGCACCTCTGGCAAGTCCGAGGCGAGGCGCAGGACACCGGTGCCGGTGTTTAGCGTGTACCGCCGGCATCATCTAGTTAGCTAAGACTAAGTTAGTACTTGTCTAGTGGGAGTAGATAGTTAACTTGGCTATGATGGTTGTCAACATGGAAGTTCAGTACTCTATATGTGGATCAGACCTGTTACTTTGCTCTGAGTGTTGAACTTTCCATTTGAACATATGGAATGGGTTGTTATTTTTTTAAATGGGTTGTATTTGTCCTCCACGGGTTTAGAAGCTGACTTGTGGGCCTAGCAAGTTGACGCATACACAATCAGGAGATGATTGTACGTGGAGAGGATGACAGCAGGGACCCACCAAGGTCATGGCAGTACGCAAGCAAGTGCCTCCCTATTTCAAGCCAATAAAAAATGGCTCCTCCTAGTGGATTTCTGACATCTGGGTCCCATGCCATTGTCAACGTAGTTAAGAAACGAGAGAATTGCACAACGAGCGGCTGACACCACGGACCCAGCAGCTCGCCCAGTTATTTTTGTTTTGGGTTAATTTGATAAATTCCCCCGAGAAATGCCACTGCAATTTCCAAACTTTGAAAAATGCCATTTCATGCCATTTCTAGTGGCATTTTTTGAAGTCTAGAGTGGCGTTTTTCAAAGTTTGCAAACAGCAGTGGTATTTTTCAAAATTTGCAACAATTGCAGTGGCATTTTTCAAAGTTTGGACATTGCAGTGGCATTTTTATGAATCGCCATAATTGGAGTGGCATTTATCTAATATGTTTTTGAGACGGAAGTAGGGTGTCAACTGGGTTGTGCGGGACACTCTGGCCTGTCTAGATAGCCTTTTTCTTTTATGTTTACCACAGACCAGCCCAGTAGTTTTTTTTTTCTTTTTGAAAATGGCTAGCCCAGTATTTTTGTGATTTGTCAAGTAAGTCACTTTATCAGGCCTGTTAGGCTAGATGAGGAGAGCTTCATTCGGCTGGCCGAGAAAATGGCCTATCAGTAATGAGAAATGGGTTGTACATTTTTAAAACACATCAAACTGGCAATTAGTTTCAAATATCTTTTTTTCATTTCGAGATTTTAAATTGCATTGATTTTTATGCGTGGACAATTTATTGGATTTTTTATTGATATACATTTATTTTTAAAATCAGTCTGAATGTGACTCGAAATTTCGGGATTAAAAACAGTTCAGACCGCACCGACATATGAAAAATTTCGTATAATTTTTTAACTGTGGCCACAATATGGGCTGTAATGCTAACAAAAAGAATATGGGCTCCAAAAAAACCCGTAAGAATTAGCAAATGGGCTGTAAACTATTTGAAATAATGGCAGATGGGCTGAATGCTGTTTTCCACAGATTTGAGGCTTTCCACACATGGCCTATATACTGTTGGATGTCCATCCAACGGCCGTCGTGCTTCTTCAATCTCTGCTCTTCCTGCTCCAACCGCTCAAACAAGCACCGGCGGGACTACCTGCTCCCTCCTCCCCGCGGCCGGCTGTGCTGCCGCGCAGGCCTCACCGCCCCATCGTACTCTCATCGCTGGCCTAGCTATCCCTCTACTCACCCTCACTCCCACACATGTTGTTATTCTCTGGCGACGGCAGACAAACCAGTAATCCCTCGTACTCCTCCGCGTCGGAAATAACTGCCGAGAATTCCCTGGCTCCGTGTCGTTCCCTTCCTAGGCCTCACCGTCATCCACTGCCCTGGTGCTCTCGGCGCGGCCTGGTCAACGTGGTCAATGAACGACATCCATCGGAAGTGGACTGTACATGGAGAGGCTGACAGCTGGGTCCACGACCGCACGCAAGGAAATGCCTCCTTATTACGCGCAAAATGATGATTCCTCCACCTGACATCTAGGACCCACCGAAACGGCCTCTATATTTCGCAAAAAAAACATTACTGTCGCTGACAGCTCGGACCCACCAGCTATATCTTCGCACGCAAGGAAGTGCCTCCTTATTATGCCCAAAAAAAGAATACTCCCCCAGTATAGTGGGCCTACTAAGTTGACGAGGATGAAGGGCTTTGTCAACTTAGTCAATATGCACGATTATAGCTTGACTGACCGTACGATGTCCATCCAACGGCCCTAGTACTTCTTAAACCTCTGGTCTTCTTGCTCTAGCCGCCTAAAGCAGCGCCGGTCGTGCCGCCTGCTCCTGCCTCCCGTGGCCGGTTGTGCTGCCGCGGAGGCCTCACCGCCCCCATACTACTCCCACCGCTGGCCAGGCCATCCCTCCACTACACTCACCCACACCCCCTGTTATTCTGCGGCGACGGCAGCGCGGCCGAACCAGTGAACCCTCGTACTCCTCCCCGTGTGGGC
Source organism: Triticum aestivum (assembly GCF_018294505.1). Lineage (NCBI taxonomy): Eukaryota > Viridiplantae > Streptophyta > Magnoliopsida > Poales > Poaceae > Triticum > Triticum aestivum. The sequence continues at coordinate 704,104,107 of NC_057801.1, forward strand.
ATCCACTGCCGCGTCTTCCCCGGCTCCGCGTCGTCCCCTTCCTAGGCCTCGCCGTCGTCCACCGCCGTGGTGCTCTTGGTGCGGCGTGGTCAATGTGGTCAACGACCGAATTCCATCGGAAGAATACTGTACGTGGAGAGGCTGACAGCTGGGTCCACGGCAGCCGCAAGGAAGTGCCTCCTTATTACGCGGAAAATAATTATTCCTCCACCTGACATCAGGGACCAACCGGACGGGCCACCAGTATTTCATGAAAAAAACGTTTGCCCCTGACTGCTGGGACCCACCCGACGGGCCACCGTATTTCACGAAAAAAACGTTCCCCCTGCTGTCAGCTCGGACCCACTGGAAGTGCCTCCTTATTACGCACAAAAAAATGAATACCCCCCCAGCTAGCTGGGACCCACCTTGGTGGGAGGCTGACTTGTGGGCCTACTAAGTTGACGGGGACGGAGGGCTTTGTCAACTTAGTCAATATGCACGATTCTAGCTCCAGTTACCGTATGATGTCCATCCAACGGCCGTAGTGCTTCTTCAACCTCTGGTCTTCTTGCTCCAGCCGCCCAAACCAGCGCCGGTCGTGCCTCGTGCTCCTGCCTCCCATGGCCGGCTGCGATGCGGCGGATGCCTCACCGCCCCCTACTACTCCCACCGCTGGCCAGGCCATCCCTCTACTCACCCACACCCCCTGTTATTCTGCGATGACGGCAGCCTCAGACCGCAGCGAACCAGTGAACCCTCGTACTCCTCTACGCGTGGGCATCCACTGCCTCATCTTCCCCGGCTCCGCGTCGTCCCCTTCCTAGGCCTCACCGTCGTCCACCGCCCTGGTGCTCTCGGTGCGGCGTGGTCAACGTGGTCAAGGAACGGCTTCCATCAGACGTGGACTGTACGTGGAGAGGCTGACAGCTGGGTCCACGGCAGCCGCAAGGAAGTGCCTCCTTATTACGCGGAAAATAATTATTCCTCCACCTGACAGCAGGGACCCACCGGACGGGCCACCAGTATTTTGCAAAAAAAACGTTTGCCCCTGACTGCTGGGACCCACCCAATGGGCCACCGTATTTCGTGAAAAAATTGTTCCCCCTGCTGTCAGCTCGGACCCACCGGAAGTGCCTCCTTATTACACACAAAAAAATGAATACCCCCAGATAGCTGGGACCCACCTTGGTGGGAGGCTGACTTGTGGGCCTACTAAGTTGATGGGGACGGAGGGCTTTGTCAACTTAGTCAATATGCACGATTCTAGCTCCAGTGACCGTACCATGTCCATCCAACGGCCGTAGTGCTTCTTGAACGTCTGGTCTTCTTGCTCCAGCCGCCCAAACCAGCGCCGGTCGTGCCTTGTGCTCCTGCCTCCCGTGGCCGGCTGCGATGCGGCGGAGGCCTCACCGCCTCCTACTACTCCCACTACTGGCCAGGCCATCCCTCTACTCACGCACATCCCCTGTTATTCTGCGACGACGGCAGCCTCACACCGCTGCGAACCAGTGAACCCTCGTACTCCTCTACACGTGGGCATCCACTGCCGCGTCTTCCCCGGCTCCGTGTCGTCCCCTTCCTAGGCCTCGCCGTCGTCCACCTCCCTGGTGCTCTCGGCACGACGTGGTCAACGTGGTCAAGGAATGGCTTCCATCGAACGTGGACTGTACATGGAGAGGCTGACAGCTGGGTCCACGGCCCCAGCAAGGAAGTGCCTCCTTATTACGCGCAAAATAATTATTCCTCCACCTGACAGCGGGGACCCACCGGACGGGCCACCATATTTAGCGAAAAAATGTTTCCCCCTGACTGCTGGGACCCACCAGCTACACCTTCGCACGCAAGGAAGTGCGTCTGGGCAAAAAAACAAAATGATTCGCCCCCCTGACTGCTAGGACCCAGCTACATCTTCGCACGCAAGGAAGTGCGTCCGGGCAAGAAAAAATGATTCGCCCCCCTGACTGCTGGGACCCACCAGCTACATCTTCGCACGCAAAGGAATTGCGTCTGGGAAAAAAACGATTTGCCCCTCTGACTGTTGGGACCCACCAGCTACATTTTCGCACGCAAGGAACTGCCTGACTGTCGGGACCCACCTGGTCGAAGCATACGTAGCATTGTCATTCTGGTCGCGAACATGTACGTACATACTGGTCGTTGTAGAGGCACGCACGTGTCGTAGTATAGGCGCGCACGTAGCATGTACACGTACGTACAGCGGCCAGGGTGCAAGAAAGAAAATACGGCCACGTATGTGTACATACGGGCGGGGTCTCGAATGCCTAGTCGCGCATACGTACGGCGAGGGCTCGTGTTCATGGGGAGGCAACGTAATGCATCGTGTTCATGGGGAGGCAACGGAATGCGTCGTGTTCATGGGGAGGCACCAGAATGCGTCGTGTTCATCGGGAGGCAACGGAACGCGTCGGAGCCAACCGGCTTGGACGGAACAGGCAATGAAAACGAGGCCTGGCGTACTGCAGAACGGAGGAAACGGACCTCCTACGGTCGAAACGGGGGTCCTGTTGATCGGGAGGGGTGTGGCGTACCGCAAAACGGACGAAACGGACCTCCTACGGTTGAAACGGGGGTCATGTTCATCGGGAGGGGTGTGGTGTACTGCAAAATAGACGAAACGGACCTCCTATGGTCGAAATGGGGGTCCTGTTGATCGGGAGGGGTGTGGCGTACCGCAAAACGGACGAAACGGACCTCCTACGGTCGAAACGGGGGTCCTGTTCATCGGGAGGGGTGTGGCGTACCGCAAAACGGGACTCCACGGGATACTGTTCATCTCCACCGTTGACCTCCTCCAGCCTCCACGGGCTACCGTCGACCTCCTCCAGCCTCCACGGGCTCCTATTCATCCAGCCTCCACCGCGCACTACTCCACCGGCTACTGTTCAACCACCCCTCCACGGGCACCCCTCCACCGTCTACTGTTCATCCAACCCTCCACACCATGGGGTCCTGTTCAACCACCCCTCCACGGCCACCCCTCCACCGTCTACTGTTCATCCAGCCCTCCACACCACGGGTTCCTATTCATCCAGAGGCAACGCCACCGCTCACTGTTCATCCCAGAGGCAGCATCGATCGGCTTCAGTTAGCAGCAGTAGCGAAGGAATCGCTCCAACGGGTTCAGTTAACAGCCATCGATCAATCGCTCGGGTTCAGTAACGCGTAGCCTGCAGTGCAATCACTCGGGTTCAGTTAGAGCCCAACGCCTCGCTCGGCTTCAGTTAGAGCCAACGCCTCGCACACACGCGCGTACCTGTACGAGAGAAACGCGCATCGCTCCGCCCCCGAGCTCCCACCGTAACTGGCAACTCCCCGAAATTTCCTCCCCCTCGCTTCTACCATGGTTTTTTCCGTCATGGATGGCCCAAAGAATGTCATGCAGATGCGTCTCCGGCCCGCCCAGGACGAAAAGCCCATTTTCTGTCATGATTTTTTGTCATAGAAGTAGGAGCCCACCACATCTATGATACCGGGTTTTGTCACAATTATCGTCATAGAAGTGTCATATGTATGACAGGAAAAAAATTCGTTCGGCCCAAAATGTCACGGATGTGTCTTTTTTTGTAGTGTTAGGTGCCTCGGAACCCTATACACATTGTTCGGGGCCGTATGTGGAAACCTCGGCCGGACTCCCTGCGGATAGAACCTGAATAGGCGATAAACCTGGACTAGAGACTTGTGTGGTTAATCAGGTCGTGATCTACACCCACGTCAGCTTTCGCTTGAAGTCTGCCGAGCACATGTCGTGTGCAGACACTAAGTGGTGGAAACACGTATGAAGAAGTACACCCCTGCAGGGTTAACATCATCTCTTCGAATAGCTGCATCCACGGTAAAGGACTACTCGGTTGCCTATGCAGTTCATAGACAAGTAAATGGAAACTACTAAAAGCCTCAAGACAAGTGTGAGTGTCGTGGATGGCCCTTCCGTAGGATGACGGGAGTGGATCCTCGGTAGTGTATTGTTGTGGTGTGTAGTGGACTCGAGTGCGCAAAAAAATACAAGTTTGAGTCTCGTAAGGTAGTTTACCCAAGAGTCAAAGCTAGCTTGCTGCAATAACCCCACCATCCCTTTATTGATAATGTGCATGTATGTAGGATCTGATGTAAGTCTTGTTGAGTACCTTTGTACTCATGTTTGCTAAATTACAATTGTAGAAGATGCTGCAACCCCTTTTGATGGGTTCTACATAGACCTTGATGTCGACGAGTAGCCTGAGGCCCAGGTGGTGATCTTGAGCACATGGTGGACCCTTGTAGGATAGATAGGCTTCCTCAAGGCTTTTTACTTTCTAGATGTCTGTACCCAGACATGTTGCTTCTGCTTATGGCTTGTATGACTTGAATGCCGGGTCGTGTGACCCCTATCTGTATGAATGATATGTATGGCTCTCTGAGACTTTTAAATAAAGTACTTGAGTTGTAGAGTTTTGTTGTGATGCCCATGTTGTTTTTGCACATATCGAGTATATTGTTTGTATGTTTGAAATGCTTGATATGTGTGGGATCTGACTACCTAGTTGTTTATCCTTGGTAGCCTCTCTTACCGGGAAATGTCTCCTGGTGCTTCCATTGAGCCATGGTAGCTTGCTACTACTCTGGAACACTTAGGCTGGCCGGCATGTGTCCTTCTTTGTTCCCGTGTCTGTCCCTTCGGGGAAATGTCACGCGGTGATCCTTTAAGTCCTTGTAGCTTGCTACGGCTTGGGATTCATTCGTTGTTGATCGACACGTTCGTTGCTGGGTCATGTATGTCTGTCCCTGTAAGTTATCGCTACTTTGGTTTCACGACTAGCCATGTTAGCCCGGGTTCTTTGTCATATGGATGCTAGCGACATTATCATATACGTGAGCCAAAAGGTGCAAACGGTCCCGGGCCTGGTAAGGCGACACCCGTGGGAATACCGTGTGTGAGGCCGCAAAGTGATATGAGATGTTACATGCTAGATCGGTGTGGCATTGGATCGGGGTCCTGACATGCAGCATGAATGTTCAGATCCGTAAGATTCAAAACAAAAGTTTAATATTGACATAAAAACAATAATACTTCAAGCATACTAATAAAGCAATCATATCTTCTCAAAATAGCATGGCCAAAGAAAGTGATCCCTACAAAGTCATATAGTTTGCCTACGATCTATCTTCATCACACAAAATATTCAAATCATGCACAACCCTGATGACAAGCCAAGCAATTGTTTCATAGTTTTGATGTTCTCAGACTTTTTCAACTTCCACGCAATACGTGAGCATGAGCCATGGATATAGCACTATGGTGGAAGAGAATATGGTGGTTGTGGAGAAGACAAAAAGAGGGAGGTAGTCTCACATCAACTAGGCGTATCAACGGGCTATGGAGATGCCCATCAATAGATATAAATGTGAGTGAGTAGGGATTGTCATGCAACGGGTGCACTAGAGCTATAAATGTATGAAAGCTTAAAAAGAAACTAAGTGGGTGTGCATCCAACTCGCTTGTTCACGAAGACCAAGGGTAATTTTAGGAAGCCCATCATTGGAATATCCAAGACAAGTTCTATAATGAAAAATTCCCACTAGTATATGAAAGTTACAACATAGGAGACTCTCTATCATGAAGCTCATGGTGCTACTTTGAAGCACAAGTGTGGTAAAAGGATAGTAACATTGCCCCTTCTCTCTTTTATTTGTTTGGGCCTTTCTCTTTTTTATGGCCTCTTTTTTTTGTCTGGAGTCTCATCTCGACTTGTGGGGGAATCATAGCCTCCATCATCCTTTTCTCACATGCGACAATGCTCTAATAACGAAGATCATCACACTTTTATTTACTTACAACTCAAGAATTACAACTCAATACTGAGAACAAAATATGACTCTATGTGAATGCCTCCGGCGGTGTACCGGGATGTGCAATGACTCAAGAGTGACATGTATGAAAGAATTATGAACGGTGGCTTTGCCATAAATACAATGTCAACTACATGATCTTGCAAAGCAATATGACAATGATGAAGCGTGTCATAATAAATTGAACGGTGGAAAGTTGCATGGCAATATATCTCGGAATGGCTATGGAAATGCCATAATAGGTAGGTATGGTGGCTGTTTTGAGGAAGGTATATGGTGGGTGTATGGTACCGCGAGAATTGCGCGGTATAAGAAAGGCTAGCAATGGTGGAAGGGTGAGAGTGCGTATAATCCATGGACTCAACATTAGTCATAAAGAACTCACATACTTATTGCAAAAATCTATTAGTTATCAAAACGAAGTACTATGCGCATGCTCCTGGGGGGATAGATTGGTAGGAAAAGACCATTGCTCGTCCCTGACCGCCACTCATAAGGAAGACAATCAAGAAATAAATCATGCTCCGACTTCATCACATAATGGTTCACCATACGTGCATGCTACGGGAATCACAAACTTTAACACAAGTATCTCTCAAATACACAACTACTCACTAGCATGACTCTAATATCACCATCTTCATATCTCAAAACAATCATAACGAATCAAACTTCTCATAGTATTCAATGCACTTAATATGAAAGTTTTTATTATATCCCTCTTGGATGCCTATCATATTAGGACTAAATTTATAACCAAAGCAAATTACCATCCTGTTCTAAAATACTCTCACAATAATATAAGTGAAGCATGATAGTTCATCAATTTCTATAAAATAAAGTCACCTCTGTGCTCTAAAAACATATAAGTGAAGCAATAGAGCAATATTGCCAAGCTCAAAAGATATAAGTGAAGCACATAGAGTATTATAATAAATCACAATTCGTGCATGTCTCTCTCAAAAGTGTGTACAGCAAGGATGATTGTGGTAAACTAAAAATCAAAGACTCAAATCATACAAGACGCTCCAAGCAAAACACATATCATGTGGTGAATAAAAATATAGCCTCAAGTAAAGTTACCGATAGATGAAGACGAAATAGGGGATGCCTTCCGGGGCATCCCCAAGCTTAGGCTTTTGGTTGTCCTTGAATATTACCTTGGAGTGCCTTGGGTATCCCCAAGCTTAGGCTCTTGCCACTCCTAATTCCAAAGTCCATCAAATCCTTACCCAAAACTTGAAAACTTCACAACATAAAACTCAACAAAAAATCTCATAAGCTCCGTTAGTATAAGAAAATAAATCACCACTTTAAGGTATTGTTGAAAACTCATTCTTTATTTAAATTGGTGTAATATCTACTGTATTCCAACTTTTCCATGGTTCATACCCCCCGATACTACCCATAGATTCATCAAAATAAGCAAACAACACATAGAAAACAGAATCTGTCAAAAACAGAACAGTCTATAGTAATCTGTAACTCTTGAATACTTATGTAACTCCAAAAATTCTGAAACATTATGAAAGCCTGACCAATTTGTGTACAAATCCATAGCAAAAATAATCAGATCAAAATCATGTCTCAATAAAATTCTGGAAATTATTTACTGAGCACAAAAGTTTCTGTTTTTAGCAGGATCAACACAACTATTACCGTAAGCTATCCTAAAGGTTTAACTTGGCACAAACACTAATTAAAACACAAAACCACATCTAACCAGAGGCTAGATGAATTATTTATTACTAAACAGGAACAAAAAGTAAAGAACAAAAATAAATTTGGGTTGCCTCCCAACAAGCGCTATCGTTTAACGCCCTTAGCTAGGCATAAAACACGAATAGATCTAGGTATTGTCATAATAATGATAAGGAGAATCTCGAAACCTCATCTCAAACTCTCTACATTCAGCATCAAGTTTTCTTTGTGGCAAGCAAAAGTAATCAAAAGGGCTAAATTTAATGGGATAAAAATCCCCAAGATCAAGCTCGGGAGGAATTGATTCCTCCTTTGGCCCTTCATATTGAATAACCAACTCATCATTGTAAGCGTTCTTTTGGCAAAATGTCATGAGCTTTTGTTCAAGAGAGAAACCCAACCCATTGTTCTGAATAGCCAAATCATCATTAAGCTCAGAAATCCTATCAACTAAAACATCAGTAGGGATCTTCTTTCTTAAATTTTCATTATAAGCAACATGATCTAGGGATCATAAACGCATTATGTCCTCTTGGTTAAAGAGAATTGCCTCTATGGGAGCACGACCACCGTCTACCTTGTAATGCACAAAAAAATTACTAGCTTCTTTTATTATAAATCCAAACTCATGTGCTAGAAAGGTGGTAGCTACGCGCTTAATAGAAGCATGCTCAATATTGGAAAACTCTTGAAAAATCCTTTGTATGGATGGATGCATGTGAAAAAATTGTCTTTCAAGTTCAACAACGAGCAAAGATATAGCATCTGCAAGACTAATAATTTTATGGAGAATAGATCCACCCATCATGGGTAACGAACCGACGCAAGTAATGAATTCTTGAATAACCCCTTTTACAATGATATTGCCGCTACCAATAAAAAGTTTTTTAGTGTGCAAAATAGTAGACTCCTCATGAGGATTAGTATTAGCAAAATCATCAAAGTTCCCCCCATCGTTACTACTATCATCTTCAAAAATAAACTCCCAAATTTAAGACATGGTGGCAACAGACCAAACTAGCAAACAAGGACACAAAAAGCAAGCGAAGAAGATGAACAGAAGAGGGGCGAAGAAAAGGCAAAACTTTTCGAAAATCGTTTCAAAGGGGGGGAGAGGAAAATTAGAGATGGATGGAAAATAATGTAATGAAAGAGATGAGAGTTTATGATTGGTACTTGGTATGCTTGACTTGGCGTAGATCTCCCCGGCAACGGCGCCAGAAATTCTTCCTGCTACTTCTTGAGCTAGCGTTGGTTTTTCCCTTGGAGAGGAAAGGGTGATGCAGCAAAGTAGAGTAAGTATTTCCCTCAGTTTGAGAATCAAGGTATCAATCCAGTAGGAGATAACGCACAAGTCACTGAATACCTGCACAAACAATCAACAAACTTGCATCCAATGCGGTAAAGGGGTTGTCAATCCCTTCACAGTTACTTGCAAAAGTGAGATCTGATAGAGATAGATAAACGGTAAAGTAAATATTTTTGGTATTTTTGGTTTTTAGATCGCAAAGTAAAAGATTGCAAAATAGTAGATCGGAAACTAATATGATGGAAAAGAGACCCGGGGGCCATAGGTTTCACTGGTGGCTTCTTTCAAGATAGCAAATAATACGGTGGGTGAACAAATTACTGTCGAGCAATTGATAGAAGAGCGCATAATTATGACGATATCTAAGGCAATGATCATGAACATAGGCATCACTTCTGTGTCAAGTAGACTGAAACGATTCTGCATCTACTACTATTACTCCACACATCGACTGACTCCTGCCTGCATCTAGAGTATTAAGTTCATAAAGAACAGAGTAATGCATTAAGTAAGATGACATGATGTAGAGGAATTAACTCAAGAAATATGATGAAAACCCCATCTTTTTATCCTTGATGGCAACAATACAATATGTGCCTTGCTTTCCCTACTGTTACTGGGAAAGGACACTTGAAGATTGAACCCAAAGCTAAGCACTTCCCCCATTGCAAGAAAAACCAATCTAGTAGGCCAACCTAGCCGATAATTTGAAGAGACTTGCAAAGATATCAAATCATGCATATAAGAATTCAGAGAAGACTCAAGTAATATTCATAGATAATCTGATCATAAATCCACAATTCATTGGATCTCGGCAAACACACTGCAAAGGAGTATAACATCGAATAGATCTCCAAGAACATCGAGGAGAACATGGTATTGAGAATCAAAGAGAGAGAAGAAGCCATCTAGCTAGTAGCTATGGACCCGTAGGTCTCTGGTAAACTACTCACGCTTGATCGGAAGGGCAATGGTATTGATGTAGAAGCCCTCCGTGATTGAATCACCCTTTGGCAGGACGTCTGAAAAGGCCCCTAGATGGGATCTCACGGATACAGAAGGTTGCGGCGGTGGGGAAGTGTTTTTGTGGCTCCCCCTAACGATTTTGGGGTATAAGAGTATATATGGGCGAAAGATTTGGTCAGGAGATCTCCGAGGGGCCCACGAGGTAGGGGCGCCCTCCACCCTCGTGGCCGCCTTGTTGCTTCTCTGAATTCATCTCCAAGTCTCCTGGTTTGCTTCTGGTCCAAGAAAGATCATCGTGAAAGTTTTATTCCGTTTGGTATTCCTTTTCTGCGAAAATCTAAAACAGGCAAAAAAACATAAACGGGCACTGGGCTCTAGGTTAATAGGTAAGTCCCAAAAAAATAAAAATAGCATGTTAATGCATATAAAACATCCAAAACAGATAATATAATAGCATGGAACAATCAAAAATTATAGATACGTTGGACGTATCAGTGGGTAAACCAATTACTGTTTGGCAATTGCTAGAACTTCAAATAATCATGACGATATCCAGGCAATGATCATTATATAGGCATCACGTCCAAGATTAGTAGACCGACTCCTGCCTCCATCTACTACTATTACTCCGCACATCGACCATTATCCAACATGCATCTAGTGTATTAAGTTCATGGAGAAACGGAGTAATGCAATAAGAACGATGACATGATGTAGACAAGATCTATTTATGCAGAAATAGACCCCATCTTGTTATCCTTAATAGCAATGATACATACGTGTCGGTTCCCCTTCTTTCACTGGGATCAAGCACCGTAAGATCGAACCCATCACAAAGCACCTCTTCCCATGGCAAGAAAAATCGATATAGTTTCCCTAACTAAACCAAAGATTCGGAGAGGAAATATGAGGCTATGAGTAATCATGCATATAAGAGATCAAAAGACTCAAATAACTTTCATGGATAAAAACATAGATCTGATCATGAACTCAAGGTTCCTCAGATCCCAACAAACACACCGCAAAAAGAGTTACATCAAATAGATCTCCAAGAGACCATTGTATTGAGAATCAAGAGAGAGAGGAAGCCATCCAGCTACTAACTACGGACCCGTAGGTCTACAATGAACTACTCATGCATCATCGGAGAGGCACCAATGAGGATGATGAACCCCTCAGTGATGGTGTTTAGATTGGATCTGGTGGTTCTAGAACTTGCGGCGGCTGGAATTGATTTTCGCTGACTCTCCTAGGGTTTCTGGACTATTGGGGTATTTATAGAGAAAAGAGGCGGTGCGGGAGTCCAAAAAAATCCACAAAAAGTTTCTCTGCGTTTGGACTCCGTTTGATATTAATTTCCTGCGATGTAAAAAACAAGCAGAAAACAGCAACTGGCACTTGGCACTATGTCAATAGGTTAGTCCCAAAAAATGATATAAAGTTGCTATAAAATGATTATAAAACATCCAAGAATGATAATATAACAGCATGGAACAATCAAAAATTATAGATACGTTGGAGACGTATCACGGCACGGTCGGCGTCGTTGTTGGTAGACACGGTGAAGATGAAGATGATATGGACGTAGACGATGTAGCGGACATGGACGAACGGCGGCGAGTAGTCGCGCAGGAGACGCTCCCCAAAAACCTAATCGCCCCTCTCCCATTCAGGATCCAGAGAGGCGGGGTTTTGGAAGCCTACTCTCCCATCAACCGTGTACATAGTGGATGGGATGTGATCACCGGCGATAGGAGCAGTGATCTAATTCTCCTGATGGCTAGGGTCAGCCAGCGCCTCCAATATATAGGTGCTGCCACGTGGAAAGATGTGGGTGATACGTCTCCATCGTATCTATAATTTTTGATTGTTCCATGCCAATATTATTCAACTTTTATATACTTTTGGCAACTTTTTATACTATTTTTTGGGACTAACATATTGATCCAGTGCCCAGTGCCAGTTCCTGTCTATTGCATGTTTTTTGTTTCGCAGAAACCCAATATCAAACGGAGTCCAAACGGGATAAAAACGGACGGAGAACTATTTTGGAATATTTGTGATTTTTGGGAAGTAAAATCAAAGCGAGACGGTGCCCGAGGGGGCCAGGAGATAGGGGCGCGCCCCAGCGAGGCAGGCGCGCCCTGGACTCCGCTGGGGCCCCCATAAGGCGGTTGACGCTCTTCTTTTGCCGCAAGAAAGCTAATTTTATGAGAAAGATCTGGGCGAAAGATTCACCCCAATCGGAGTTACGGATCTCCAGATATAAAAGAAACGGTGAGGGGCAGAATATGAGAACGCAGAAACAGAGAGATAGATCCAATCTCGGAGGGGCTTTCGCCCCTCCCATGCCATGGGAGCCAAGGACCAGAGGGGAAACCCTTCTCCCATCTAGGGAGGAGGTCAAGGAAGAAGAAGAAGAAGGGGGGCTCTCTCCCCCTTGCTTCCTGTGGCGACGGAACGCCGCCGGGGGCCATCATCATCACCGCGATCTTCACCAACACCTCCGCCATCTTCACCAACATCTCCATCACCTTCCCCCATCTATATCCAGAGGTCCACTCTCCCGCAACCCACTGTACCCTCTACTTGAACATGGTGCTTTATGCTTCATATTATTTTCCAATGATGTGTTGCCATCCTATGATGTCTGAGTAGATTTTCGTTGTCCTATCGATGATTGACGAATTGCTATGATTGGTTTGAGTTGCATGTTTTATTATTGGTGCTGCCCTATTGTGCCCTCCGTGTAACGCAAGCATGAGGGATTCCCGCTATAGTGTTTGCAATATGTTTATGATTTGCTTATGGTGGGTGGCGTGAGTGACAGAAGCACAGACCCGAGTAAGTAGGTTGTTTGCGTATGGGATAAAAGGGGACTTGATACTTTAATGCTATGGTGGGATTTAACCTTAATGAATCTTTAGTAGTTGCGGATGCTTGCTATAGTTCCAATGATAAGTGCATATGATCCAAGTAGAGAAAGTATGTTAGCTTATGCCTCTCCCTCAAATAGAATTGTAATAGTGATTACCGGTCTAGTAACATAGTCAATTGCTTAGGGACAATTTCACAACTCCTACCACCACTTTTCCACACTCGCTATATTTACTTTATTGCATCTTTATCTAAACATCCCCTAGTTTATTTTTACGTGTTATTTATTATCTTGCAAACCTTTCCTATCACACCTACAAAGTACCTCTAGTTTCATACTTGTTCTAGGTAAAGCAAACGTCAAGCGTGCTTAGAGTCATATCAGTGGCCGATAGGACTTGAGAGAGTATTTGTTCTACCTTTAGCTCCTCGTTGGGTTCGACACACTTACTTATCGAAAGAGGCTACAACTATCCCGTAGACTTGCGGGTTATCAAGACCTTTTTCTGGCGCCGTTGTCGGGGAGTCATAGCGTGGGGTGAATATTCTCGTATGTGTGCTTGTTTGCTTTATCACTAAGTAATTTTTATTTTCTATTCTAAGTTGTTCTCTATCTTTAGTTATGGATATGGAACATGAAATACCAAAAAAAATAGGTGTAGATGCTACTCATGGAGATGGGGAACCTCCTAAAACCCTCGATGCTCATTATGTGAAAGAAATTATGTACTACTTTAATAATCCTGAGAAAACCCCATTCCGTTATGTTATGGGAGACACGTTGGATCAACGTGAATACTTTAGGGATTATCACTTGACACAAAAAGGGAAACTATTATGGGATCAAATTTCTATGTTGCGTTGGTATGCTCATCAACTATGCGTGATACATGATTATACTTGTTTCTCTAGGATGATGGCTCCACACCTTCCCTTTTCATGCAAATTTAATGATAATGAAACCTTAGCTTCTTATGCTAATGGTATATATGATTACTATGATGTTGAACAAATTGAAGAATTTGTTGCTTTTAAGGCTGCTTATGAAATTGAATCTTTGTTTGAAAAGTATGAAGCTTTTGATGATGATGGTGTTTATAGGCCTAAAAATCTTGCTATACTTAGATATTGCTATGAAAATTATGAATACAATTACAATATTAATGCTTTTATTGAGAAAGTCTCCGCTGTCCAAGAAGAGAATAATATTTTGCAGGAAGCTATGGAAGAAGAAATTGATGAAACTGTGAGCTCATTGGATGAAAAACATGATGAGGAGAGCGAAGAACAAAAGGAGGAAGAGCGGATTGATCACCCGTGCCCACCTTCTAATGAGACTAACTCTTCAACTCATACATTGTTTAATTCCCCTTCGTGCTTACCGAAGGATGATTGCTATGATGATTGCTATGATCCCGTTGATTCTCTTAAAATATCCCTTTTTGATGATGCTTGCTATGCTTGTGGCCAAGATGCCAATATGAATGATGCTTATGGAGATGAACTTGCTATAGTTCCTTATTTTAAACATGAAATTTTTGCTATTGCACCCATGCATGATAGTCCTATTATCTTTTTGAATTCTCCCGACTACACTATATCGGAGAAGTTTGTGCTTATTAAGGATTATATTGATGGGTTGCCTTTTATCGTTGCACATGATGATTTTGATGAATGTGATATGCATGTGCTTGATGCTCCTACTTGCAATTACTATGAGAGAGGAACTATATCTCCACCTCTCTATGTTTCCAATATGATAAAATTGCAAGAAACTACTTATACTATGCATTGGACTTTACTTGGTGTGCATGAATTGTTCCTTTATGACATGCCGATGCATAGGAAGAGAGTTAGACTTCATTGTTGCTTGATATATGTTACTTTGTGCTCATTACTAAATTACAAATCATTGTTAATTAAAATTGGCTTTGATATACCTTGGGATCCGGGTGGATTCATTACTTGAGCACTATATGCCTAGCTTAATGGCTTTAAAGAAAGTGCTGCCAGGGACACAACCCGGAAGTTTTAGAGAGTCATCTATTTCTGTTGAGTGCTTTCATATAGTTTAAAACACAAAAATAAAAAAGGGAACCTAAAAACTTTTCAAAAAGGAAAGTGAAAGTAAGAAAGACAAGCATTATTGAAGTGGGAGCTAGCCTTGAACTTTGTTCATGCTCACGGAAACTTTGTGAATCTTAATTACAGAAACTTTCCATCAAAAATAATTATCCCCTTGTACAATTCCATTGTATTATAAAAATAATGTGCTAAGGTTTGCCTTTAGGATGTTTACGATGCTTGTTGGTTTGTACGGTGCAGGACAGAAACTTTGGCTGTAGTGCGTGATTTTACATTTTTAACTGGAACGTCAATTGGCTTTGATTCCTTTTGCTCTATCTTTCTATACAAATTGTTTATTTTTCCTAATTTTGGTAGAATTGTTGGGTACCATAAGTATGGTGGATGTTCAGATTGCTACAGACTGTTCTGTTTTTGATGCATAGTTTGCTTGTTTTGAGGAATCTATCAATTTATATCAGTGGATTAAGCCATGAAAAAGTTATATTACAGTAGACACAATGCAGAAACAAAATATGAATTGGTTTGCAACAGTACTTATAGTAGTGATTTGCTTTATTATACTAATGGATCTTACCGAGTTTTCTGTTGAAGTTTTGTGTGGATGAAGTGTCTAATCGAGGATGTCTCGATATGAGGAAAAGGAAGAGAGGAAAGAGCTCAAGCTTGGGGATGCCCGAGGAACCCCAAGTAAATTTTCAAGGAGACTCAAGCGTCTAAGCTTGGGGATGCCCCGGAAGGCATCCCCTCTTTCTTCAACAAGTATTGGTATGTTTTCGTATTCGTTTCGTTCATTCGATATGTGCAAGTATTGGAGCGTCTTTTGCATTTAGTTTTCACTTTTCTTTTATGCACCATGCTGGTATGAGATAGTCCTTGGTTGACTTATAGAATGCTCATTGCACTTCACTTAAATCTTTTGATTATGGCTTTATAGAATGCTTCGTGTGCTTCAGTTAGATCATTTGAAGTTTGGATTGCCTGATTCTCTTCACATAGAAAACTGCCATTTGTAGAATGCTCTTTTGCTTCACTTATATTTGTTAGAGTGTGGGCATATCTTTTGTAGAAATAATTAAACTCTCTTTCTTCACTTATATCTCTTTAGAGAGATGACGGGAATTGGTCATTCACATGGTTAGTCATAAAATCCTACATAAACTTGTGATCGCTGAATATGATATGTTTGATTCCTTGCAATAGTTTTGCGATATAAAGGTGGTGATATTAGAGTCATGCTAGTGGGTGGTTGTGGATTTTAGAGACACTTGTGTTGAGGTTTGCAAGTCCCGTAGCATGCACGTATGGTAACCTTTGTGTGACAAAGTTGAAGCATGGGGTGTTTCTTTGATTGTCTTCCTTATGAGTGGCGGTCGGGGACAAGCGATGGTCTTTTCCTACCAATCTATACCCCTAGGGGCATGCGTAGTAGTACTTTGCTTCGAGGGCTATTAAACTTTTGCAATAAGTATATGAGTTCTTTATGACTAATGTGAGTCCATGGATTATACGCACTTTTACCTTTCCATCATTGCTAGCCTCTTCGGTACCGTGCATTGCCCTTTCTCACCTTGAGAGTTGGTGCAAACTTCGCCGGTGCATCCAAACCCCGTGATATGATACGCTCTATCACACATAAACCTCCTTATATCTTCCTCAAAACAGCCACCATACCTACCTATTATGGCATTTCCATAGCCATTCCGAGATATATTGCCATGCAACTTTCCACCGTTCCGTTCATCATCATCATGACATACATTACTTTTGTCATATTGCTTTGCATGATCGTAAGATAGATAGCATGATGTTTTCATGGCTTGTCCGTTTTTTGATGTCATTGCTATGCTAGATCATTGCACATCTCGGTACACCGCCGGAAGAATTCATATAGAGTCATATCTTTGTTCCAGTATCGAGTTGTAATATCGAGCTGTAAGTAAATAAAAGTGTGATGATCATCATTATAGAACATTGCCCCATAAAAAGGAAAAAAAAGAAAAAAAGGAAAGGCCAAAGAAGCCCAAATAAAAAAGGGGGCCAAAGAAGCCCACCCAAAAAGAAAAAAAAAGAAAAAAAAGAAAAAGAAAAGGGGCAATGTTACTATCCTTTTTCCACACTTGTGCTTCAGAGTAGCACCATGTTCTTCATATAGAGAGTCTCCTATGTTATCACTTTCATATACTAGTGGGAATTTTCATTATAGAACTTGTCTTGTATATTCCAACGATGGGCTTCCTCAAATGCCCTAGGTCTTCATGAGCAAGCAAGTTGGATGCACACCCACTTAGTTTCTTTTGTTGAGCTTTCATACACTTATAGCTCTTAGTGCATCCGTTGCATGGCAATCCCTACTCCTCGTATTGACATCAATTGATGGGCATCTCCATAGCCCGTTGATTAGCCGCGTCGATGTGAGACTTTCTCCTTTTTTGTCTTCTCCACATAACCTCCATCATTATATTCTATTCCACCTATAGTGCTATATCCATGGCTTGTGCTCATGTATTGCGTGAGGGTTGAAAAAGCTGAAGCGCGTCAAAAAGTATGAACCAATTGCTCGGCTTGTCATCGAGGTTGTGCATGATGGGGGCATTTTGTGTGACGAAAATGAAGCATGGCCAAACTATATGATTTTGTAGGGATAAGCTTCATTTGGCCTTGTTGTTTTGAAAAGACATGATTGCTTTATTGGTACGCTCGAAGTATTATTGTTTTGGGCCATTTGCATTTCTGTCCCTAACTCGAACCACCTAATCAGATATACCCCTAATTCCAAAGCCTGCTCAAAAATGCCCCTCAGCCGTCATGTGCCCTTATAGAAATGCCCCTTCCAGCCGTTTCCGTCCAGTCAAGGCTGTTTGACCGCTAACGTGCCGTTTATTTGACATTTTTGCCCCTCCTTCCTTACATCTGGGCCCAACTAACCCGTTCACTCTCTCTCCCCTCTTTCTTCTTCCTCGCGACGACAGGGGCATTTTTGAGCAAGAACTGCATCGGGCATTTCCGCCGCGGTCGAAGAGAGAGGGGCAGGTCGGGCACGACGTGGTGAGCGATGGGTACGTCGGGCACGGCGGGCATGTCTTCTACGATCTCGTCGGTGGCCGCCAATGTAAGTTTCAGGGTCGATTTGGGTGATATTGCGGAATTAGGGTTCATCAATTTGGGTTGCCCTTTGCTGATAGGTTGATGGCATCGGGATAGTTCAGTTTCAATCGGAGTTCTACATCCACGATCTGACTTTCTGTGGCCTTGAGGTTCGGTCGTCGCGGCGGTGCCCTGGCCACGGGCTTATTCCTGCTCGTCGTGTCGCCTGGGGAGGAGCAAGCTCCGGCAGAAGGTTTCTCGGCTGCCCTCTTGATGTAAGTGTTTTTGCTTTTGAATGCTTGACTTGATTCTGCTCTTTCTCCTCTTTCTAATTCGATCATTGATTTTGCAGCTTCCTGATGAATGTGATTGGGTTGTCTAGATTGACCCGCCATCGACCGAATGTGTTGATCGTGCATTTGAGGAGCTTCATGCAGGATTGGAGAAGAGCTGGCTAAAAGCTCATTATTTAGAGAGGAACAAGAAACTGAAGCTAAAGATGAAGAAGAGGAACGAGGTTATGCAAGCCTGGGGATTTATCATAGTTCTTGGTTTTAGCATGTTGGCCACATTTGTTTCTGGGTGGTCTAATAATCCATACTAAATGGATTTCTGTTTGTAGTGATTTGGGAATGATGTGATATTTCTATTTGGAAATGAATGACTGAAGAATCTTGCTTGGCATTTTGAAAGTTGCAGCTCAAATGAAACTAGCAGCTGACCAAATGATCTATTGTGTTAAAACTAGCAGCTCACAAAATAGCATTGCACATTGATAGCATCTCACAAGTTTCAGCAGCACACTTGCCCCTTAAGATAACAGCTAACAAGTTCATAAATAGTTCTTAAACAACAAAAACAACACACTTAACATAGCAGCCAACAAGTTCACAGATCTTTCATCTTCTTGCTCCTGGTGTTGCAAGCAGGGTTAGTTAAGAGCCTTGAACTCCTCCTTGTGGTGACAGTTTTGCTCACTTCTTTGCTTAGCTGGTTGCTTCCATTACAGATCCTATTGTAGGATCTGGTGCATACTTGAGCCTCTTCTTGGCTGGTGACATCCCTCTGTCAGCTGCCTCCACCACATCCCACTGTTGTTTGCCCTCCATTGCAGGCAAATTTTCAGCATAAGTAGCATTGAACCTAGCAACAGAAAAGTACTCATGTACATACTGATCAATCTCACTTACTGGGCCTCTCATTGAAGTAATAAAATACAAAGCATGTATGCAAGGCTGTCCAGTTAACTGCCACTTTCTACAACTGCAATTCCTAGTTTCGAAATTTACTGGATATCTCCACTCTCTCTTTTCCTTGTCAACTGTTGTAATATCTGCCTCATATGTGCTTCTTTTCACTTTCTCCATATCAAGGTCCTTAGATTTTGCATGAAGCATTTTCATGACTTTGGGGATTATGATGTGGCCAATGAATGTAGCAGCTGCAATCTGTTGTCTGAGATCAAACTTTTCCATTATAAATTGTCTTATTTTGTCTAGCAAGTCCACAATGTGTACACCCTTCCATTTTCTAATCTTTGAATTGAAGGACTCAGCTAGATTGTTATTAACAAAATCTATTTTGCACACTTCATTGAACAGTGACCTTGCCCATAGCTTGGTGTGATGCTCCTCTAAGTACTCTTTCACACCAGCCTTACTGTGCAACTGCCTAAGATGGTAGTTGTATTTCTTTATGCTGTATGTCAATGAACAGGGCCATAAATTTTCATCAAAGAATTTTCCTCTAAACTTTTTTGTGAAATTTGCAGCCAAATGCCTCATGCATTCTCTGTGCTCCACACCTGAGAACACAGCTTACACTGCAGTCTCCAGGCCTTTGCATGCATCAGTGTGGATAACAAGACCTGGTGGGTGTCCTATAAGCTCTCTTAAATTCTGGAAAAACCAAGTCCAACTCTCTATATTTTTACACTCTACAACTCCATATGCAACTGGGAAAATCCAGTTGCAAGCATCCACAGCACATGCACTAACTAGTTGCCCTCTAAATCTGCCATTCAATGCAGTGCCATCTACTGCAAGATAAGGCCTACACCCATTCAAAAACCCTTGCCAGCATGCTTTGAAAGAAACAAATACTCTTCTAAAGCACTCCTTCTGTCTACTCTTCCCATTCAGTTTGTAATGTACAGTGTGTTTATCAATGCTAACTACACTGCCAGGAGATGCTTTCTCCACTTCTGCCTTGAAGGTATACAATAACTGAAAAGAGTCAACCCACTTACCATAGATATTGTCAAGTGCCATTTGCTTCCCATAGAATACTCTCATATATGGAACTGCCAGGCCATACCTCTTCTTCAAATTTTTCTGCAATTTTGTTGGTCCCACTTCTGAATCCTCTAAAATCCAGGTCTTCACAGCATCAGCAACCCATCTACTCTTAGCTGACCTCAATCTCTTCCTCCTATTCACACTGGGACATGTATGAGCAGTCTTGTTCACTTTAACCTGCATTCAGCGAGCTAGGGTTAGGGTTACGGCGGGAGGCGATTTGGGGGAGAAAGAGAGAGGGTGCGGCTCGGGCGATGTATCTAACTGAGATCTCGCTCTTTTTTGTGCTCCGGCCCATGCCTCAAGTCACCCTGCTGCGAGAAAGCATTTCCAGCCCCCCTCGTTTTCTCTTCAACGCTTCTTCCCTCTTCCTGTCTGTTATAGCCGCCAGTGCGGACTGCAGCAGAGGAAGCCAAATCAGTAGCTAGATTCCGCTTGGTAGGAAGATCTCTCACACGCGCATAATCTTTCTTGGTAGCGTGCCCTTCTGCTCCCTGCGCGCTCGCAAAACTGTTATTGCTGCTGGCCGCTCCACTTGTCACACCATCCTTCACGGGGTAAGATTTCCCCGGTGAGGCACGCAGCCATTCACCCCACTGAACAGAGGTATCATTTGGAGGTGAACAGACACCCCCCACATGCACAAGTCTTCAACAATCAAAACAGAAATGAGGGATCTTCTCGTAGTGTAAATCATACCAGGTGCCCTCTGTATCTTCCTTAGACTTCTTCAGGTTGAAACAGCAAATCAGAGGATTGAAGATAGAGATTGAGGTCCGAACTCTGAGATTCTATCCCCTGGCAATACCGTCAGCATCAACATCGACTTTCACCACTTTCCCCAACCAATTTCCTAGTGCTCTCCCAAACTTCTCCGTCCTCTTGTCCGGCAGTAAGTCACACACCTGAACCCAGATGTCAATCCTCTCGAACACCATCTCCGATGGCCTCACGCCACCCTCATAGTCTTTCATGATTAGAACAGAGAAATCAAACTGCCAGGGCCCGTTTTGAAGAACATGTCTCCAGTCGCCCTTTGACCCAAAGTGAACCACAAAGATATTGGAACCCATGTCTCTGAATTTCGCCTCCTTGTGCAGGCCCCAGGCTCTGGGCATGGTTCTCTCCAACACAGATTTCTTCAACGGTTTCAGCGAGCATACCTTGCCGACCGCCGACCATCTTGGAGCCTTGGGGAGAGATTGATCTGCCTCCTCGAAGACCAGTCTGTCGGCTTACTTGTCAAGAAGAACCATCCCGCCCATCCTTGCAGAGAGGCTCGCCGCCAGCTCCGGTGTCTTGCACTCGGCCGGGTACTTGGACGCTTCCCGGCTTGCAGAAGTTCCGATCTTCTTCGTCGGAGTGGCCTCCACCACCACCGTCGCCGAGTCCCGGGATGCCTGGTCCCCCTTGGCGGCCGCATCCCCCTCATGCACCCCCTCCGCCATCAGCTCTGCCCCTGGCAGAAGACCGCGTCACCGACCCGCTCCTAGGTTGCGCTGTCGTAGACCCAGCCGCCGTCGGAACCGCTTCACCCCTAGCAGAAAAACCCTAAACCTAGCGCTGGAGCACGATCGCCTTGTGGTCGCCTCCAACTGCCTTAGCGCTTTAACTGTGGTGGACCCCGCATCGTTCTCTATGCTCGTCACCAATATCTATCGGGATGTACCAGTAGCGGCGATCCCGAATGGATGAAGGAAGGGGCGCAGGTCCTTAGCTATCGGACCGAAGCCGCCCCTGCCGGGGGTGGGTGGGTGGTGAAGTTCACGCGCAACCAGACCGCTCGGCCGGCGCACTGCAGGAAGCAACCGCCGTCGGGCACAACCCCACGCCTCCATGGCCGCCATAGCGTGAGGGAGACCCGGAGCTGAGCATGGGGTGAGGGTGGTGGGTTCGGGGGGAGGGGTGGACACAGCAGAGAAGGCACGCTGTCCACCGCGGAGGCCGGACAAAGAGCGCCACATCCGACCGGGCGAGATCCCAGATCCCATCTGGGCCGGCGGAGGCCACCCGCGTGGGAGCCGCAGCTGGGGAGGCCACCTGCGCCATTGTCATCCAGGGGGAAGACACCACCGGGAGGAGGCCGCCTGCACTGCCGGTGGAAGCCGCCGGTGCTGCCAGGGACTGGATCTCGGGGGAGGAGCAGAGGAGGAGGCCATGGGGTCGGAGGGGAAGTGAAAAAACAGCCCCGCCGCCACCATCCTAGGGCCCGGCGAGGCTTTGCCGGCCAGCCCTTCGGCGATGGCAATGCATCGTGGGCGAGAGGCGGGGGGGCCGGCCGGCGGCGGCAGGGATTCCCCCGAGTCACCCTGTCGGGCGACGTGAGGGTCAGCTCGCTGGACGGCAAAGTCTACCGGCTGTGTTGCGCCCTTTGGTTGTGCCTGATGGCAGCTTCGACGTTGAGAAGGGAGACGAGTTTCATGGTCGTTTCTCCCCTCATGCTAGGGCAAGCTCACCGTCATTAGCCTCTGAGGGACTTGACAATGATGTGGTTGTGACTCCGGTGCTACAAATCATGCCCGAGCTTCGGGAGTTGTGTGGGGGCGGTTTTGCCTTTGTGCGTCGAGCAACTGCAGGTAGACCCTCCCGAGATCTCGAGTGTGGCTTTGCCACCAACATAACCCCTGGAGTCGAGCCAGATAGTTGATGCCGAGGAGAGTAGTGATTTGGACGGTGCGATTTCTCGCTTGCCTAAGTCCATTGGGCGTCAGGCGTTAGCCATCGAGTGTGGAGTTTCAGATGTTGCCGCCCTTCCCTCATCTACGACCATCGAGCAGGTGATGCCTGTGAGTGGCATGGCAATTGAGCCAAGTGTGTTGGCACCCACTCCAAATCCATATGCTCTCTTCGTGAAGGAACTTTGCGACTTGCTTGCTAGTGTGGAGGTTGCTAGACCTGGTTTGGGCAGGTCGATTGCCTACCTCCTGATAATGACACCAATAAGGGGCAAAGAAAAGAAGGTGGGCAAAGCCAAGAGTTGCGTCATAGGCAAGGCGTCTCTGGTTGCTTGATGGATGATTTTCGGTCTCTCGGCATGTCCTCTTGGATTGGGAGGTGCATGATGTCTTGTGTCCTGGTGTTCTTGTCGGGATTCACTTGGCGTAGTAGTGGTGTCAGGGTTTGTGGATGTTGTGCATTCGGAGAGTTTAGCAAGGGCCAACTGTGTGGTTGTGAATTTTCTTGCCATGTGAGTAGTTAGTTCGTGCTCTATTCGTGTAAGTTTTCGTCCGGTTTTCCTTAAACTAATTGGGCAATTCTCTTCTTCTTAATTAATCGATGAGGCAAAAATTTTACCTTCATTTCGAAAAGTACCACCGACCCTACGAAGACACAACCAATTACCTCTGCATGACCAAAGGGGAAAGACAAACCTGTCTACCCGATCATGTCGCTAGATCTAATGGCGCATGTGACACCAAAATTGGAGAAGAAGCTGGAGGAGCATTTATTGTGAACCATCCAATCTCACAGGAGCGGAGCGACGAAAAACAAATATCTAGCAAAAGCCCCAAAACAAGGAAAAGAAAAACTGAATCCCCCACCGCTAGATCAGGGCCTTCCTGTACTCCCTTTACTAGTGGAGCTGGCAGAGGGGAAACATAGATTGCCCTATGTGGGTTCGCAGCTGCGCAAGTGTTCCTCTTACGTCTTGTTTCCATGAAAAATATCTATTCTATTCTTTTTTTTGAGAGTACGCCAAAAGCGTACCTTAATTTTATAGAAGGAGAAAGCAAGGGTCACAATACAAGAATGGAAGCAAGGCTTCCAAAGCGGAACGCACACCCTAGCACACCCACCGAACTAGCCTATACCTACACTCTCACAAAATGATCCAAAACCTCCTCCTCCTAACCCAGCTAGTCTCCAATCCTTGAGCTCTATAACGATCGCACGCGCCAATTCCGACGCGGTCTTCTGCTGGTTCAACCGGTGAAAGACTCTGGCATTGCGCTGCTTCCAAAGAGCCCAAATGGTCACAATGATCACCGTATCGAAACCGCGCTTTTGGCCTTTCCTGAAGTTAGATCTCGTGGTCAACCACCAATCAAGTAAAGTGTCTACCTGAGTAGGGATGGAGCCCCTCAATCTCAGCTCCTCGAACATGTAGTGCCACACTTCCCTGGCATAGACACACTGGATGAGAATGTGCTCTGTATTGTCTTCATCTTGCAAACACGTGTAGCAAGTGGACGGGTCACTTTGGAGTCCATGCCTCACTCTTTTGTCAGATGTCCAAATCCGGTGTTGCACGGCCAACCACGCGAAGATTTTATACTTAAGGATAGCCCAGCTTCTCCAGATGCAAGTAGCGTAGGGGGCCCTCTCAGCGCCCTGACACAGCCGGTTGTAAGTGGATTCCGCTGTATAAACTCCGGAAGGGTCAGTTGGCCAAGAAAAACGGTCTTCACTGGCGGGGTCATGGATGATCGTGCTAATCGCAAGGTTGAGGTGCAGAAGTTGCATGTGGCCGACAAAGTTTACATCTCCGCTGATATCGAATAACCATCGCCCTTCCAATAGGCCTTCCTCCACCGTGCGTCGATTTATCGTACGTGTGTCCACTTGACAATGAATGAGTGGCGCAATGTCCTTCACCGTGAAGCCATGAATCCATCTGTCTCTCCAAAACAGGACCTTGCTGCCCCTTCCCATAGAAATATGCACCATACTATCAAACACCTCCCGGGCCTCTCTGTCCATCGCCATCGGCAAACCTTGCCATGGCCTGTCTGGATCAGTCCTGCGTAGCCACTCCCACCGAACTCTCAAGGCTAGCCCCTGAAGCTGGAGATTACGAACGCCCAACCCACCAAGCGAAGTAGGTTTACACACCAAGCTCCAGGCCACAAGACATTGTCCACCATTCACTTTCTCTTTGCCGGCCAAAAGAACGATCGCATCCATTGTTCAATCTCTTCCAAAACCCAAACCGGAGCTTCAGTGACCATGAAGTGGTGAATGGGTTTGGCCGCGATCACAGACTTGACAAGCACCAAACGTCCAGGTCGGTGAATTAAACCCCTTTGCCAAGCGGGGGCGAAGCTCTTGGCATGGTCGAGCATGGGCTTCCATTCTGCTCTCGATAGTTGCTTAATGGCCAATTGCAGGCCGAGGTATTTGCATGGGAAATTGCCCAGCCGACACTGTAAAGTGGACTCCACCCGGGCACTGTCACTGTTGTCCCCATGAATCATGATGGCCATGGATTTTTGGTAATTGAACCTCAGGCCAGAAGCCTCGCCAAACACCTGAAGCGTCATCCTGACGAATGCTAGGTCCAACGGCAAGGGTTTAAGGAACATAACAACATTGTCTGCATAGATAGACACCGATCGGTGTGCTTCGATGCCCGGAAGGTTGCTGATAACGCCAAGATTGGCGGCCTTGATCATGATGCGCGACAACACGTCCATAGCGATGACAAATAACAGGGGCGAGACTGGATCCCCTTGCCTGAGACCCTTGGCATGGGTGAAGCTTCTGCCGGGAACCCCGTTGATGATCACCTTAGTGGAGGTTATCCGTAGCAGAATGGTGATCCACCCACACCACTTCTGACCGAAACCTTTGCACCTCATCACATCCAATAAGAACGACCAATTGAGGGAGTCAAAAGCCCTAGAAATGTCCAACTTCAGAAAAACGCTAGTCTCCTTGCGAGAATGCAACTTCCTGGCCACTTGCCTCACCAGGAGGAAGTTATCATGTAAATGCCTCCCGCAGATAAAGCTGATTGATTGACTGTCACGATTTCTTTCATCCTTCATCTAGCTTCGTTGGCAAGCAATTTGGCGAAAATCTTAGCCATGCTGTGAGGCAAGCTAATGGGCCGAAAGTCACCCACCTCCTCCGCGTCCGGTTTCTTCGGGATGAGGACAATGTGTGCTCGATTGAGCTTGCCAAAACCACGCCCATCTCCAACATAGAGCTTATGGAACACCTCCATGATCTCGTGCTTAATGATCGGCCACACCTTTTGATAGAAGGCGGCAGTAAATCCATCCGGGCCAGGGGCCTGCTCCGGGTGCATCTCTCTTATCGTGCTCCAAACTTTCTCTTCAGTGAATATAGCATCCAGCTCCGAGAGGTCGAGCTCGAACATGCCAAGAAAATCAAGATCAATGTCGGCTTCTCTAGCATGAGCGTGACCCAGCAGCTGCTCAAACGCCTCAGTGAAGATCTCCTCCTTCCTCTCTTGTTGCGAGACTAACTCACCATTATGCCTAATGTGAGGGATGAAATTTTTGGTTCTCCTGCCGTTAGCCACAGCTTGAAACAGCTTGGTATTCGCATCCCCTTCGCGGATCCATCTCAAACGCGAACGCTACCTTTCTATGGTGCGTTGCAGAGAGGCTAAGCCCAAGAGAGCATGTTTGAGCATTCTCCTCAACCACCTCTCCCTCCAATCTAGGCGTCGAGCCTCCATTGCTTTGTCCAACCTCAAAATGACGTAATTAGCGATCGCCATCTGAATTCTGATGTTGCCGGTCTTCCGTTGGCCCCATGCTTGGAGGCCAGAAGCTGTGTTCCTAAGCAACACGTTGAGCCTCTTGAAAGGATCAACGATATCTTCCTCGCAAACCCAGGCGTCTTTGACTACTTGCTCGAATCCTTCCAATCGAGCCCAAAAAATCTCAAACCGGAATCTACGCTTTGGGCAAAAAGGGGCGGAGGTGGACAGGTGAACCGGCGCATGATCCGAGATGTTCGAAGATAGGGCTTGGAGCAACACATCAGGAGAGTTGAGCTCCCAGTCAACCGAGACAAGGACCCGATCGATCTTCGTCAACACAGCCTGTTCCCTTTCATTAGACCACGTGAAATGCCTGTCGTGCATGTATAACTCCTTAAGCTCATTGTTCTCCACAAATGATTTGAACTTTCTCATCATACTCCTGTTAAGGTTAGGGTTAATCTTCTCATTAGCGCGAAGGATCATGTTAAAGTCACCAAGCACCATCCAAGGCCCCGGGGACATGTCCCTACGATGCTAGAGCTCGACAAGAAACTGTGTCTTGAGCTCGTCCCCTTGGGGGCCGTACACCACCGAGAGCCACCACTCCGAGCCATCTCTGCTATGTACCAAGCCGGAGAGGAAATTGGTGTCGCAAGTGATGTTGCTAATAGTTATACACGCACTACTCCAACCCAGAAGGATTCCACCCCTAGTCTCCAACGCAGGTAAATAGGCAAAACCATCAAACTATGGTCCAATGCATTGCATCACTAAAAATGGGTCGAATACATCAATCTTCGTCTCTTGAAGACAAACAAGGTTCACCTTAGACTCAACAACAAACTCTCGGACAGCATTTCTCTTTGCGGGGTTGTTAAGTCCCCTCACGTTCCAACACAACACTTGAGGGTTCCAATCCATGTAAGCGGTAGGAACACCCGAACACCCCTGTACCCGAGGAAGATCATGCCGCGCTCATCACCTCCACACCCCCAGAGCCCGTAACCGGAGCTGGCGGCACCTCTTTGCCAAAGAGCACGGCAATCACCCTCACGTGTTGTTCCCTCATGGGTGAGTCAAAGATCTCTGCCAACTCAGCGATAGTATCTTCATTGCCTTCTAGATCCTCTGGAACCAGACCAAGAGCTCGCATGAGGACATTCTCGGCCTGCGTGGCCTTGGACTTGGCAGCCGGAGCTCTTTTGGCACTCCTCGTGGCCCTGCGCGGGGTGAATGGCTCTGCTTCAGACCTAAGAGAGGACTGAACCTCCAAGAGGATAGGTGGCGCAAGCTTCCTGGCCAGCGACTTGCAAAACCATTTCAGTTTTCCATAAGCGATCACTTCCTGTGGAGTCATTCCCCCCTCGCAGCCCTGGATCCGTTGTTGCATGTCCTCATGCACGTTGGAGGTGGCCAGCACGAGCGCTGTCCTCAGAAGTCGCCACGTGTGGCCTCACGTCCACACGGGCCGGGGGAACATCACCAATCATTTGCGGGCCCTTCTCCTGCAACGGGATCTCCACAGTGCCATGCAGCACGTTGCAGTGGCCAATCAGCGTGGCTGGGCACGGCAGCACGGCATCTGGAGCTGCCACACACGGTCCCACCTCTTCCATCACATGTGCATGTCCTACCATCGAATCAGGCAACGGGCCCGCCTCCTCCACGACAAGGGCCACCAAGGGCGCTGCCACCGAAGGTGAGGGGGTGGGCGCCTGGCCTATCGCAACGTGTGCCTCGGGCGGCACCAAGAGGCAATCCGACCGAGCGGTCTCCGGCCGGGCAGCCTCGCAGGGCCCACCCGCTTGCTGCGCACCAATGGACGCCCGTTCTTGAGTCGCGACCGGCACCAAACTCCTCAAATCTTCCACCAACGTCCTCAGAATGGGTGATTGGCCACCAGCTGGCAGTACTGGGGAGGCCGAAACAAACTCGGGATTACCAACCACCAGCCGCGGAGCCGGGGATTGGCCTTTGGCGCCCGGCTGATTTGAAATCCCCTCGCCTGAGCTAGCTGACGCCACCAATCGTCCAACCGCACCCCCGAGGCGGTCCAAAGCAGACCGGTGTGAGGTCAGCCTATCCTGAACCGGGAGCGTAGGCCCACCCGGCCCCGCGAGCTGCACCGGATCCAATGGGGGCAGCTTCCAAGCCGCCGACGCCCGACTGTCCGCCACCACGGCGGCGAAAGTCCGGCCGCCCGCCGCGCCCGCACGTCCGGGCAGATTGTCTCCATGGTGATCAGGCACTCCAAACTGCCAATCGCACCTGCGCGTCGTCCCACCTCTACCCATGTCCAAATCTGACTCAGGCACGCCGCTCTGGCCACTCCCCGACGAAGCACCGGTGAGAAACCATGGCTCCTCCTCGTCAGGGAAGGTGGTGACCGCGGCCAGGTGAATCAGAACTCGATACTGCAGAGTCTTCGGCAGAAAGGCCTCCCGCTGCTCCTCCGGCTCCGGCACCGCCAGCCACCTGCGTGTGGGGATCGACTCTGGATCGGCCATCCAAGCAATCAGTTTGAATGAGGCCAGATCAGACCGCGACGAGGTCTCTGGCGCGATGGACTCGACGAAGCACGAACCGCCCAGAAGGCTCTCCACCACCTCGAGCTCCCAAGCATGGGGAGGAATCCCCTCCAACTCCAAGCTGACCCTGGTCCTCAATGCCGCGAACACTGCCTGGTTTTGCCTGATCCAACGCCTGAACGCAAACCTAAGACCTCTGAACTCCAACACCGGTTGTAGATCCACACTGATCCTGTCTTCTTGCCTAGCGAACACAACCAAGAAATCCTCCGGCGAGAACCTGTGGACGGAGACCCTGTCAGGCGAGATGCCCCTCTTCTCTTGCAACGCCCGGAGCATCAACTCCGGCGAGAGCTCGGACTTGTCACCACTCGCGAAGACCACCATAGTGTTGTGCAGCCTGCCCTCGAGCACCACCATGGCCCTTGATCTCCGAACGACGCAAAGCTCGGTCGGCTCCGACTCCATGTCCCTCGACACCACAAGCTGCGGAGGCGCAGGGCGGGGCCACGACGCCAGAGCGAGCGCAGCAACGGGCGGAGAGGCAGAAGGTGTCCGAGCGCGCGGCGCCGGCGTCGGCATCCTGGACGGGTCCGAGCGCGGATCCACGCGCGCACCCGCCAAGAATCTGGCGGCTTTGGCGACAGCGTCGCGCCGGAGGTCGTCGAGCGGCGATGGGCTGCGAGGCCTCTTGCACTGGCTGGCGATGTGACCAGGCAAGCCGCAGCGGAGACACACCACCTTGTTGGTGCAATCCTTGAGGAAGTGCCCCTTCTCAAGGCACTTGAAACAACGATCTCTCATCTCCGGCGAGAAGTCGATGCGACCTGGCGACAAACCAAGCCTCCTATCAACACCACATCTAGCTGAAGATGAAGACTGCACACTCATCGACTTCTCATCGGAGATGTGGTGTCGACAGGCGCCTGGTTTGTCTCGCTCGATCTGAGTTGCGAGGAACAGGCGAGATGGCAAAAGCCTTTTTATAGTGAAACTGAGATGATAAAACAGGAACAGTTTCAATGCTGAATTAATAGCGATTAAGGACACTAATGCATTCTAAAGAACGTCAATGGATAGGGTCCACCGGGCATGCCCTGTTAATTAGTTCTCCCTAGACGCCTCGTACCAATTGCATTTTCTTCATCTGCTGCTTATTTGGTCCAAGACTTGCCAGATTTTCTCTCCAGTTCAATGAAATTATGACAAGATGACTGGTGCATGATAATGGAAACAGAATGACTAATTCACATCCAGATGTTTTTTAAGGGTGTCACATCTAATGGAAATACCAGCCCAGAAAATTTGCAGATAGTGAGCTCTGCCTCGGTAGAATCTTCCTAGAGAAGTTTACAGATTTCGGTGCAGATTGCAGATTAAAGGAGAGAAGATCAGAAATTACACCTTCAATAAAAAATGTCAATATGGACTATATTGAACCCAAGCTCACATGCTCTCAAATGAACAGTAAAGTCAGAAACAAATAGTAAAAACGTAAAAAAAAATCTTTATTTTACTATAAACAATGATGAATGTTTTATCTGCCTGAAATTTTTTGTGATGAAGTGACATTCTTGGAGGTCTAGAAAAAAAATCGATGCTCCAAAAAGACTATTATCGAAAGCATTGGTTTTTTTTGTCCAGACCTTCAAGAATGTAATTTCATCATAAAAAATTACAGGCAGTCAAAACATTCATCAATGTTTATCACAAAAAAATCACAATTTTTTGAATTATTTATTATTTTTTAATTTCACTGTTCACCAGAAAGAACGTGAGCTGGGGACGAGCACGTTGGCTTTTGTATCCAAATCAATCTATTCAATACATTTGATCTACAGGCTAATATGACGATAGCATTTTAAAGTAACTTTAAGATTTGTGTAAACTTTTAAGGGATGGTGTACCGAAGCAAAACTTCACTGCAATTCTTTTACAACAAAAACCAAAAAATATTATAGAATAGATCTTTACTTCAGCACCATGCCGACACACTTCATCATTCAGAGCCGTTTGCTTTTTTTTAATAAAGGACCCTCTATTAATTGAGAGGTTTATGTATTACATGTGGCCTCTACATAATTAAGATGCACACAGTCAAACTAAGTTTAAGAGCATCTCCAGCTGCGCCCCCAACAGGCCCCCCAAAGGCCTTTTTTTAGCCCGGCGCTGAAAAAACGGCCCAACCGCGTCCCCAGGAGCCCATTTTTCGCCGGTTAGGCCCGAAACTGGCGCCGGCGGACCCATGCCGAACCCGGCGCGTCGGGGGCGTCGAGGGAATCGTTTTTGGCACGAAAAGGAGTGGTTCAACGACTCGCCGCCTTCGTCGTCCTCATCGCCTCGTTTCCCGCGAGAATCAATGCCAAAGTTGCCGCGCTGTCGTGCCGGTCAGCCTTCCATTGATGCCTCACAGGCGACGTAGTGAAGGCGCGGCGACGCGCATCCCGCCTGCTCCCTTAAATCTGTTGTACCCAACACTGACCATAGTCAGCGCTCCTCCTACGTACGCAAGTGGATGATGGGAACAATCGAGAGAAGTTGTTGTTTGCAGTGCCGACTCTATCAAGTACACTGCTATTCCCAAGCTCGAGAAAGATGACACCTACCAGCTGATTTTTTGACAAAATCATGCACTGGAGTTTTATTAGATGAGATATGGTACCTGGTAGTTGCCCTTCCAAATAATACTCCGTCCGTCCCAAAATAAGTGTCTTAACTTTATACTAATTTTAGTACAAAGTTGTACTAAGGTTGAGACACTTATTTGGGACGGGGGAGTAGTTATCATGATACATGCTCTGCAGTACCGTCATGTTTCCAATCTCCATTGGGGTGCTCCCACTTAGATTGTTCCTGCCCAGCCACAGCAAGCGGAGCTTCTTGTGCATCCCAATTGTTAGTTGGATTGATCTTGTCAAAGTGACCGAGTTGAGCCTGAGATCCTCCAAACTTTTTAAGTTACCAATCTCTTTATGTTAGTGTGCCACTAAGCCCCAAATTTAACAGTTCAAAGTGCTTCAGTTGTCCAATGCTCTCTGAACCCAACAAGCCGTAATGCGTTATACTTTCTCTACCATAAACTTCATACTGCATCAACAATGAAGTTATACTTTCTCTACCATAAACTTCATATTGCCCACTTCAAAATTTTGAATAAATGGTGAATTAACATTCCACACCACTCTCCGGGAACTACTAGATCAACTGAAGTATATACCTCATGCAATCTCTCTTATTACAGTAAACAAAATACCATTCTACCGCTAAGCTAGTACTCCCTCCGTTCCAAAATAGATGACTCAACTTTGTACTAATATTAGTATTAGTACAAAGTTGAGTCATCTATTTTGGAACGGAGGGAGTATTTCTTTTGTGATAAGCTAGTATCGTTTAGGTGTGCAGATGTCACAGCGGCATCCCTGATCAGTGCACGTAGCAGTCCAATTGCAATCAGGGCACGCATGGTGACCGTTGACTATTGCGCGGCAAATGTGCTGGCAAGCTGGAGCATCACACTTTATAGGCGTCGGGGTCATTGATCCCGCGCAAACGCCAGTCGTTGTTGCCGCCTTCACTTCTGTAAAAAACAAAACAAAGGTACCATGAACAAATTGACCAAAGCAATCCCACGTCTTACTGCTCGAGCTGAATAATACCTAATGCTAGCGCGAGGAAGGCGAGGGTCAAGAGCAACATATGTGTAGTCTTCATCTTAGTTTGCTAGATATGTGGTGTTTGTAACCCACAAAAAGAAAGAAAAGGTGTGTTTGTATGAACTCTTGTTGATTGCTTGAATAGGTGAAATGACAAAGCATTTATAGTGATTGTGAAATGATAAACCTGGAATCAAATTAATGCCAATTCCAAGTTATGAACGGGTGAAATGACAAACCATTTATAGGGATCTTGAAATGATAAACCTAGAATCAAATTAGTGTCAAGTTAATAGCAATTAATATGATTAATTATGTGGATATATATTTGTAACTGCATTCTACTAGAAAAGAAAAACTTCAATGTATAATGTTTCCAAATATGCTACGGGCGGGCTACATGATTTATTGCATAGTTTATGACAATGTGCCTAAACTTGGCACTTAGATGCATCTCGCCATTACAAATGATGTTTTCAAATAGATGTTCCAACTTTTTCGTATAAAAAGGTAATTTTCCATTTTCTAAGTCTAAAAAGTGGATATTTGTGTGAAGCAGGTACAAAAATACTGGGTGCAAAATGGCATCACTCCAATTTTCACAGAAGTACACCGTATTTTCTGGAAAGTTACCAAGTTTTGTGGAGAGCTACATTTGCACATTTAAATGACTTCGTGTCGATTTCTCAAAAGTAATTCAAATTTGAACTGCAAGTATGTGATTGCTCTGTCCTAAAAATTAGCAAAAAGTATTTTGAGATACACAAGTAGTCATCATATGGAAGAACCACTTACGTTTTGGGGAGATTCAACCCCTTGCTATGAATAGCCATGCCACCCATTTTGACCCTGTTTTGGAAAAAATGAAATAAAAAGAACACAAGTTCAAAATATGCAATTGTTTTGCATGTAGTCCTTTTATGTGTACTTGTGGCGAGGAAAAAATACCAAACTTGCAATATGACAATTTGGAAAAAAAATCTTTCACAAAATGGGCTATTTGTGTGTGAATATTCATGGCTTTCAAATCAAATGACCAAGGTGATGACCATATTCATAACATAGATTATTATAATGTGCTAAAATTAGACACATAGTTGCATATTGCCATTACAAACAATGTTCTCAAATAGAGTTTACAAACAATGTTCGCATATGTATATATTACTCAAACTGGACCATTTAGGACGAGTTCTATTTTACAAGATCATGACAAGCTGTGAGGCGAGGTAATCCAGCCAAGACTTGGCAGCTACCTTGTCAAACTGATCTCTAAACCGGTGAATCCAAAGTTTAAAATCATTACATATGTTTCTATTGGTGAGCAGGGGGTGTGAGCTTCGCTTCGGAAAACATCGGCATTTCTCGAGTCCCATTTCTTCCAGACAATCATGGGGAGCAATTCAGTCCAGTCGCAAGAGTCCAACCTAACAGGTGATGGGGTGAGCTAGAGTCTTGATATCTTGATGGTGTGGTTAGGCCGAGATGGAATCAATTCCGAGAGGCAACCAGACAAGTGATGAATAGGTGAAGATATCCTCTTAAGAGCATAGAGCGTCAGGAGCAATCGTCTTGTGGTGTAGATTGGGCCGAGTGCCGAGCCTTCCTCTGAATAGTAGCCAAGCAAATATTTTTACTTTATGTGGGGATCTTGAATGTCATATTAGAGGTATGGTCGTCCTCTTCATCGTCAGGCATGACAATGTCATAGGCTACCTTTGAGGAGAAGTTGGATTCGTGGACAAGGTAGCACTCCTCCGAACCGCCTGAGATGGAAATCCTACAACATCAAAGAAAGAGCAGCAAACTCATTTGAGGCAGCGGTGGTAAGCAAGTTCATTTGGTAAGTAGCCCACACCGCATGACATGTGAGACTAGAATGTCATTGCTGATAGAGTGGGAGTAGAGGCTTGGGAAGTTGATGTGATGTGAAGCAAGATATCATGTCAAAAGGGGGGATTTTGTACTGTTAGTGATCACAAAGGCTGTGGAGAGTATAATCAGGAAGTTATTTCAGAATGCAATTAGTAAACATAAAATGCAATGGAAAACATTAAAAAGTCTTTTTTGCATTAAGAAATAGCTTTGCAAAAAATATGCAAAGTATAATCCGAGTGTCATTTATTGGGTAGGTACTCGGCTTACATTTTCTTTAACCCAGTGTTGTGTAGATACACTCAGCTTATAGGAAACATTGTCACGGTGCGGTGAACCACCTCCGTGATGGCCACGTGGCACGAACCTTTACCGAGGTGTGTATGTAAGTTGTGCTCTTTTTGTGGTATATGTTGAGCATTTCCTATAAGCCAAGCATATTCTTGTCCGCTCGGCTTACGTCCTTATAAGTCGAGGTAAAATTTGTTCCCATGATTTTGTCTTTTGGTACTCGACATATAGACCTATCAGCCAAGTATACATAAATTCACACTCAGCTACATCCAGATAGCTGGCAACTTTTGATTTTCCTATGGTAGTGGCATCCAAACCACACAGTGCGACTATCGGAGAGCGCCGAATGCATGGATAGTATTTGTCATCTTCTATCCAACAAGCTTTAGTTTGCTCAATTCAGAGCTCATATGCAGAAGTTATGGCAGTTCAGGCTCTCATGCATCTATCTGGTTTTCTTAGGCCTTTTTGTTGCACTCTAGAGGTAGTACCACTCTGCTCAGTGGTAGTATCGCTTGCGCGATACTTCCGCGGTTCCAGTGTCGCGGACTCTTTCGCTTATTATTAGGCTTCTGGATTCTTTACCTGCTCAGTGGCAGTCGAGCAGTAGTAGGGGCAGTAGTGCCGCTTGCGCGGTACTTCTGGCCTTCTACTGCCGCGGGAACTGAAGGAAATATGCCCAAGAGGGAATAATAAAGTTGTCATTTTATATTTTCTTATTCATGATAAAGGTTTATTATTAATGCTAGAATTCTATTGATCGGAAACCTAAATACATGTGTGAATACATAAACAAACACTATGTCCCTAGTAAGCCTCTACTAGACTAGCTTGTTGATAAAAGATGGTTAAGGTTTCCTAACCATGGACATGTGTTTTCATTTGATAACGGGATCACATCATTAGGAGAATGAAGTGATGGACAAGATCCATCTGTTAGCTTAGCATAATGGTTGTTCAGTTTTATTACTATGTTGCTTTCTTCATGTCAAATACATATTCCTTCGACTATGAGATTATGCAACTCCCGGATACCGGAGGAATACCTTGTGTGCTATCAAATGTCACAATGTAACTGGGTGATTATAAAATTCTCTACAAGTATCTCCGAAGGTGTTTGTTGAGTTCACATAGATCGAGATTGGATTTGTCACTCCAAGTATCAGAGAGGTATCTCTGGGCCCTCTCGGTAATACACATCACAAGCTTGCAAGAAAACGACTAAGGAGTTAGTCACGAGATGATGTATTACAGAACGAGTAAAGAGACTTGCCGGTAATGAGATTGAACTAGGTATGAAGATACCGATGATCGAATCTCGGGCAAGTAACATACCGATGGACAAAGGGAATTACGTATTTTGTCATAACGGTTCAATCGATAAAGATCTTTGTCGAATATGTAGGAGCCAATATGGGCATCCAGGTTCCGCTATTGGTTATTGACCGGAGAGGTGTCTCGGTCATGTCTACATAGTTCTCGAACCCGTAGGGTCCGCAAGCTTAACGTTCGATGACTATATAGTATTATATGAGTTATGTGATTTGGTGACCGAATGTTGTTCGGAGTCCCATATGAGATCACGGACATGATGATGAGTCTCAAAATGGCAGAGAGGTAAAGATTGATATATAGTACGATGGTATTCGGACACCGGAAGTGTTCCGGAGGGTACCGGGTACATATCGAATCACCCGAAGGGGTTCCGGGCACCCTGATAAAAGATATGGGCCTTATGGGCCAAGAGGGGAAATGCACCAGCCACAATGGTCTGGTGCGCCCCCATATGGGCCGACCAAGATGGAGAAGAAAAGGGGAAGGAGGAAAGGAAAGAAAGGGAATAGGATTCCCCCTTCCCCTCTTTCCTTCCCCCTCCAACAAATATGGCAGGGGGCACGCCACTTGGGAGGACCCCAAGTAGGATTCGGCCTACTTGGGGCGCCCTCCTGGCTACTCCCTCCTCCCCCACCTATATATATGTGGGAGGGGGCACCTAGCACAACCAGACAATTGCCTAGCCATGTGCGGCGCCCCCTCCACCGTTTACTCCCCCGGTCATATTTTCGTAGTGCTTGAGATCACTTCACCATCACCAGCACCACGCCGTCGTACTGACGGAACTCATCTACTACCTCGACGTCTTGCTGGATCAAGAAGGCGAGGGATCTCACCGAGCTGAACGTGTGCAGAACTCGGAGGTAGCGTACGTTCGGTACTCGGTTGGTGGATCAAGAAGAAAGTTTGACTACATCAACTGTGTTGTGAAACGCTTCCACTATGGTCTATGAGGGTACGTAGACACACTCTCCCCCTTCGTGGCTATGCATCTCTTAGATAGATCTAGCGTGAGTGTAGGAATTTTTTTGAAATTGCATGCTATGTTCCCCAACAGTCGTATGAGAGCCAGGTCTATGTGTAGATGATATGCACGAGTAGAACACAATGAGTTGTGGGCGGTGGTCATCATACTGCTTACCACCAATGTTTTATTTTGATTCGGTGGTATTGTTGGATGAAGCGGCCCGGACCAACCTTACATGGCCACGTTCATGAGACCGGTTCCACCGATTGACATGCAATTTGTTTTGCATAATGGTGGCTCGCGGGTGTCTTTTTCTCCTACTTTAGTTGAATTGAATTTGACTGCAGCTGGTCCTTGTTGAAGTTAAAACAGCAAACTTGATAAATCATCGTTGTGGTTTTTGTGCCGTAGGTAAGAACGGTTCTTGCTAGAAGCCCGTAGCAACCATGTAAAACTTGCAACAACAAAGTAGAGGACGCCTAACTTGTTTTTGCAGGGCATGTTGTGATGTGATATGGTCAAGACATGATGTAATATACATTATTGTATGAGATGATCATGTTTTATAATCTATTGGCAACCGGTAGAAGCCTTATGGTTGTCTCTTTATTGTATGAAATGCATACACCATATAATTGCTTTACTTTATCGCTATGAGTTAGAAATAGTCATAGAAGCAATAGTTGGCGAGACGACCATGACGCAATGATGGAGATCAAGGTGTCGAGCCGGTGACGATGGAGATCATGACGATGCTTTGGAGATGAAGATCAAAAGCACAAGATGATGATGACCATATCATGTCACATATTTTTGATTGCATGTGATGTTTATCCTTTATGCATCTTATTTTGCTTAGAGCGGCGGTAGCATTATAA
Source organism: Triticum aestivum (assembly GCF_018294505.1). NCBI lineage: Eukaryota > Viridiplantae > Streptophyta > Magnoliopsida > Poales > Poaceae > Triticum > Triticum aestivum. The sequence continues at coordinate 704,142,245 of NC_057801.1, forward strand.
AATGATCCCTTCACTCAATTTCAAGAAAAAAGTGTTATCCCTGAGTATGCACCATTGCTATAGTTTGTCGTTTTGAGACACCACGTGATGATCGGGTGTGATAGACTCTACGTTCACATACAACGGGTGTAAGCCAGATTTACACATGTGGAATACTTGGGTTAAACTTGATGAGGCTAGCATGTACAGACATGGCCTCAGAACACTGGAGATCGAAAGATCGAACGTGAATCATATAGTAGATATGATCAATATAGAGATGTTCACCATTAATGACTACCCCATCTCACGTGATGATCGGACATGGGTTAGTTGATTTGGATCACATTACACTTAGATGATTTGAGGGATGTCAGTTTAAGTGGGAGTTCTTAACTAATTTGATTAATTGAACTTTAATTTACCATGAACTTAGTCCTAATAGTATTTGAAATTATGTTGTAGATCAGTAGCTCGCGTTGTAGCTCCCCTATTTTTTGATATGTTCCTAGAGAAAACTAAGTTGAAAGATGATAGTAGCAATGATGCGGACTGGGTCCATGATCTGAGAATTATCCTCATTACTGCACAGAAGAATTATGTCCTTAATGCACTGCTAGGTGACAGACCTATTGCAAGAGCAAATGTAGACATTATGAATGTTTGGCAAGCTCGATATGATGACTACTTAATATTTTAGTGCACCATGCTTTATGGCTTAGAACCCGGACTTCGAAGATGTTCCGAACGCCACGGAGCATATGAGATGTTCCAAGAGCTGAAATTGGTATTTCAGACTCATGCCCATGTCGAGGGGTATGAGACCTCTGACAAGTACTTTGCCTACAAGATGGAGGATAATAGCTCAGCTAGTCAGCATGTGCTCAGAATGTTTGGGCACTACAATCGCTTGAATCAAGTGGGAGTTAATCTTACAGATAAGATAGTGATTGACAGAGTTCTCTAGTCACTATCACCAAGCTACTAGAACTTCGTGATGAACTACAATATGCAAGGGATGATGAAAACGATTCCCGAGCTTTTTGTGATGCTGAAATCGGCAAAGGTAGAAATTAAGAAAGAGCATCAAGTGTTGATGGTTAACAAGACCACTAGTTTCAAGAAAAATGGCAAGGGAAAGAAAGGAACTTCAAGAAGAATGGAAAGCAAGTTGTCACTCCTGTGAAGAAGCCCAAAGCTGGACCTAAGCCTAAAACTGAGTGCTTCTACTTTTGCCACGCCCAATATGCGACCCTATCCAAAAGGAACTCGAAGGTCCCACCAAGGATAGACCCGCATATTGGAACGCTTTTGCAAGGTGGATATCATTACATCAATATTACATAATACATGGGGATACATACATAAGGCATACAAGCCACATGAATACAACATCACAATACATCAGAGCAACATCCGACTACGGATGAAACATAAACAGAAACTCAAACAATATCCACCCTGCTAGCCCAGGCTGCCGACCTGGAACCTATCCCCTGATCGAAGAAGCAGAAGAAGAACTCAACGCAAACAAGCATCGCTCTCGAGTCATGACCATTGCAAAACCTGTACCTGCAACTGTTGTTGTAGTAATCTGTGAGCCACGAGGACTCAGCAATCCCATTACCATGGGTATCAAGACTAGCAAAGCTTAATAGGAAAGGAAGGGGTAAAATGGTGAGGCTGCAGCAGCGACTAAGCATATATGGTGGCTAACATACGCAAATGAGAGCGAGAAGAGAAACAAAGGGACGGTCGTCAACTAGCAATGATCAAGAGGTGATCCTGAACTCCTACTTACGTCAATCATAACACAGAAATCGTGTTCACTTCCCGGACTCCGCCGAGAAGAGACCATCACGGCTACACACGCGGTTGATGCGTTTTAATTCGGATCTGGTGTCAAGTTATCTACAACTGGACATTAACAAATTCCCATCTGCCTATAAACGCAGGCACGGCTTTCGAAAGATTATACCCTGCAGGGGTGTCCCAACTTAGCCCATGACAAGATCTCGCGATCAACGAAGGAATAGACCTTCTCCCAGGAAGACCCGATCAGACTCGGAATCCCGGTTTACAAGACATTTCGACAATGGTAAAACAAGACAAGCAAGACCGCCCGATGCGCCGACAATCCCGATAGGAGCTGCACATATCTCGTTCTCAGGGCAACACCAGATGAACACTACGTACAACTAAAACCAAACCTCAAGTTTCCCCAAGGTGGCGCTGCAAGTGGCTCTGATTCGGACCAACACTTAGACAAGCACTGGCCCGGGGGGGCTATAATAAAGATGACCCTCGAGAGAGCGACTCCCAAGGGAAAAGTAGGTGGTGGTGAGGCAAATGGTAAAAGTCAATGTTGGGCCTTGCTGGAGGAGTTTTATTCAAAGCGAACTGTCAAGGGGGTCCCATAAATCACCCGACCGCATAAGGAACGCAAAATCCGGGGACATAACACCGGTATGACGGAAACTAGGGCGGCAAGAGTGGAACAAAACACCAGGCAAATGGCCGAGCCTTCCACCCTTTACCAAATATATAGATGCATTAATAATATAAGAGATATTGTGATATCCCAACCAAAATCCTGTCCACCATGGAGAAAACTTCAACTTCACCTGCATCTAGCAACGCTATAAGAGGGGCTGAGCAAAAGCGGTAACATAGCCAAACAGTGGTTTGCATCGGAAAGGTGTCAAAGGTTAGAGGTTCATGGCAATATGGGATGGCTTGATGTACAAGTGATAGGTAGCGCAGCATAGCAATAGAACGAAGCAACTAGCATAGCAATGATAGTAGTGAGATCCAGGGTAGCGGTCATCTTGCCTGAAATCCCGCAAGGAAGTAGAACGAGTCCATGATGAAGACGAACGGATGAAGCCGAACCAACCATAGACGAACGAATCCTCACGATCGCAACGAAACAGGAACTATCGAAAAGAAGCACACAACAAGGTAAACACACCACACATGAACAAGGCATGATGCACAACAAGCATGATGCATGACAAGGCTACATGAAGCTACTCATGGCAAGAGACGGTGCAAACAAGAGCAACACATCAAGGCAAGTTTAAATGAGGCCGGGAACAACATATAACAATTCCGGTAAGTCCTCATATGCAAATTTCGAAATTAGTCCAGATCTGAATAAACCTTATGTTCAAGTTGTTAAACAGCAAGTTAAGATGCACCAAGATGATCTACACGAGATTCTAGTCAAGTTACATATAAAGTTCATTTAGTTCAGAGCTACGGCCTAGAAGATATGAGCAAAACAAGTTAAGCATGGCATTGATGCAAAATGCACCCAAACATCAAGCAAACACCTTAAAACAAGGATGCAACATGATAATATGAGACTACATGCAAAATCAAGCAAGTTTCATATAGAGCACACTCAAAACGGAGCAACGGTTCAACACATACACTATACAAGTCATAGCAACAATCTGTCCAAAACAGCAAGTAGGCATATTGCAAGCATCAAAACAACAAGCTACAGGACCTCAACATAATAACAAAAGGCATGGGCATGATGTAAAGGTAAAGCACAACAAAACATGAACACTGAGCTATCTCTAGAAATCACTAGAACATGCTCAAACAGACATGGTAAGATTGCAAATAATAACAGTTTCAGTCATTAACAGAAATAACATCAGGTTGCAATGTTCAGAGCTATCAAACAATATGTTACAGGAACTTAACATGGCAAACAAAGGCATGGCATGAATCTACTAATTGCATAGAACAAAAGACCCTTACTGACCATGAGCCAAAAAGGATCATGAGATATGATGGCACCCATGTATACATGGCAAATTATATGACAGATTCAAACATGGCAGGAACAACAATAAGTAGGCATGTTGGTGAGCTTGAACCACTCACTACAGAGCAATACATGGCATGGAAAAGCAACCAACAGTAAGAAGGCATGTTTATGAAGCTAAGCATGGCAATAGCAAGTTCATAGGGTGCATGGATCACTAACAATAAGCATGGAAGCAACTGAACTTAATGTTAACAGGCTGACAGCAACATCATTTAGCAACTTTAGAGCAAGATTACAACAATCTAAAGCAAGCTATAAATTCAACCACGGGCATGGATGGTTAGATCATAACAGGTAGAACAAAACACTCTTAGTGAACATCTCCAGATTATGCATAGAATGATTAGTAGCAACATGTTTATATAGCATCACGAAATAACAGATTCGGCCTAGCAAAACAGCAACATCATGTACACTACTTAACAAGCTCGATTAACTCACCACAAGTCATTGCATGACAAGACAATCATAGCACCATCAAGAAGACATGTTTATGTAACCAACCAAGGTAAGAACAAGTCCATAGCATGCAAGGATCAACTATAGCAACCTGGCTAAATTGAATAACAAGTAAACAATCTGCCAGGAAACATTTTGAAGCAAAAGTAGAGCACCAAAATGACATGCTAGACTACTCCATAATTACAACAAAGGGCATGAATGGGTAGAGCATAACCATATGTTCAAAACACCCTTACTGAAGTATCTCAAAAATATGCATGGATCTCTTTGTGGCATCAAGTTTACATGGCATAAAAATAACAACAAAATAGGGACTGAAATCAGCAACAGCAAGTACCCTACTTAGCAAGCTCGATGCACTCAGCACACAAATCACAAAAATACATGGATATCACCTCTGGAAAGATGGCATGGCATAGATCAAAACACATGTAGACATCAACCACATAGGATGCACACATCAAACATGGCAAAAATGACAAATGAGCACGTTCTGATAACAGACAGCAGAAAACATCATGAAGCACTCTTACAACAATGATTTAGGCATCTAGATGAGCTCAAATGAAAATGACGCAATGGAATGAAATGATGCACTCGTCGAGACAAACAATTTGACATATTACACGCATGAAACGGAGCTATGGATGCAGAGATATGATGCGATGAATAGTGCACCCGAATATGCAAATTTCGGGGACTTAGCAGTTTTTTTCACCTCACGAAAAAAACTGGCAGGTCGGGGAAGATCCATTCCTCGCACAGAGCAGCCATGGCGGAAGTCAACGCTGACGGGGAGGGGGCGTGGGACTCCGGCGAGCGCCGGGAAGGCCCTGAATGGGTAGATCGGGCACGGGGCAACCCATTCCCGGCGTTGAGGCAGCTTGGGGCGGCACGAGCGTGGAGATCGGGGCGGCCATGGTAGCTCCTGTGAGGTATACAGAGAGAGGGAGAGATCGTGAGCGGGAGAGAGAGAAGCACGGGGAAGGAAGAGAGATAGGGAGAAGGAGGAGCAGGGCGCAAGGGGCCGGCCTGGTCGGAGGTGGTCGCCGGCGGCGACTCCGGCAAGGCTGCGGCTCTGGATCGGGAGCTCCTCTCCCGATCTGGAGCGAGCGGGCACAGAGGAGCGCGGTGCACGGGATCCGGGCCCAGATCGGCCCAGGGGCGGGCCTGGCATGGGCCGAAAGGGCCATGGCGGCGGGGAGCGGCGGGGAGCTGCGGGGAGAGGCGCAGGCGACGTGGACACTCCACGTGGCGGCGCGGGAGTGGCTAGCGGGCGCGAGGAGGCGACGTGGCGCACCCGGATTCACCGCGGACGACGGGTGGACATGTCCGGCTGTGGCCGGACGTGTCCGGTGGTGGCGGGGAGGATTAGGCTAGGGTTTCGTCTGCGAATTCATCCGCAAAAATGGAAGGGGAGGGCCTAGTTTTATAGGTAGAGGGAGCTATGAGAGTCCAAATGAGGAGCGGTTTTCGGCCACACGATCATGATCGAACGACCGAGAGCATGGAGGGGAGTTAGGTGGGTTTTGGGCCACTTTGGAAGGGGTGTTGGGCTGCAAGACAAAAGAGGCTTTGCGGTTACCCGGTTAACCGTTGGGGTACCAAACGACCTCCAAATGGCACGAAACTTGACAGGCGGTCTACCGGTGCTATACCAAGGCCACTTGGAAAGACTCGGTCCATTCCGAGAATGTTTAACACCCACTCACGAAAAGAGAGAAAAGGGGGACGCCGGATGACATGGGAGCGCCGGATTGCAAAACGGACAACGGGGAAATTGGTCGGGTGCATGAGACGAACACGTATGCAAAATGAGATGCACATGATGACATGATAAAATGCAACACGCAAGCACCTGACATGGCAACAACGACGAATAACTGGCAGACACCTGGCGCGTCGGATCCGGGGCGTTACAACTTTAAAGGGAATGGTCACTAGAAGCGGAACTGCCCCAAGTACTTGGCGGATAAGAAGGATGGAAAAGTAAACAAAGGTATATTTGATATACATGTTATTAATGTGTACCTTACTAGTATTCATAGTAGCTCCTGGGTATTTGATACTGGTTCAATTGCTATTAGTAACTCGAAATAGGAGTTGTAGAATAAACAGAGACTAGTTAAGGGCGAGGTGATGATGTGTGTTGGAAATGATTCCAAGGTTGATATGATCACCATCACACACTCCCTCTACCTTCGGGATTAGTGTTGAACCTAAATAAATGTTATTTTGTGTTTGCGTTGAGCATGAATATGACTGGATCATGTTTATTGCAATACGGTTATTACTTTAATTCAGAGAATAATTGTTATTCTATTTACATGAATAAAACCTTCTATGGTCATATACCCAATATGAATGGTTTATTGAATCTCGATCGTAGTGATACACATATTCATAATATTGATGCCAAAAGATGCAAAGTTGATAATGATAGTGCAGCATACTTGTGGCACTACCGTTTAGGTCATATTGGTGTAAAGCGCACGAAGAAACTCCATATGAATGGACTTTTGGAATTACTTGATTATGAATCATTTGATACTTGCGAACCATGCCTCATGGGTAAGATGACTAAAACTCCGTTCTCTGGAACAATGGAGCGAGCTAATGACTTACTAGAAATAATACATACCGATGTATGCGATCCGATGAGTGTTGAAGCATGCGGCGGGTATCATTATTTTCTCACCTTCATAGATGATTTGTGTAGGTATGGGTAATTCTATTTAATAAAACACAAGTCTGAAACATTTGAAAAGTTCAAAGAATTTCATAATGAAGTGGAAAATCATCATAACAAGAAAATAAAGTTTCTACGATCTGATCACGGAGGCGAATATTTGAGTTACGAGTTTGGCCTTCATTTAAAACAATGTGGAATTGTTTCACAACTCACGCCTCCTGGAACACCACAGCGTAATGGTGTGTCCGAATGTCGTAACCGCACTTTATTAGATATAGTGCGATATATGATGTCTCTTACCGATTTACCACTATCGTTTTGGGGTTATGCATTAGAGACAGCCGCATTCACGTTAAATAGGGCACCGTCTAAATCCGTTGAGACGACACCGTATGAACTGTGGTTTGGCAAGAAACCTAAGATGTCATTTCTTAAAGTTTGGGGATGCGATGCTTATGTCAAAAGGCTTCATCCAGATAAGCTCGAACCCAAGTCGGAGAAGTGCATCTTCATAGGATACCCGAAAGAAACAATTGGGTATACCTTCTATCATAGATTCGAAGGCAAAATCTTTGTTGCTAAGAATGGGTCCTTTCTAGAGAAGGAGTTTCTCTCGAAAGAAGTGAGTGGGAGGAAAGTAGAACTTGATGAGGTAATTGTACCTCTTCTTGAAATTGAGAATTGTACATCTCAGAAACCGTTTCTGAGGTGCCTAAATCAACTAGAGAGGAAGCAAATGATAATGATCATGAAACTTCGGAACAAGTTACTACTGAACCTCGTAGGTCAACCAGAGCACGATCCACACTAGAGTGGTACGGAAATCCTGTCCTGGAAGTTATGTTATTACACCATGACGAACCTACGAACTATGAAGAAGCTATGATGAGCCTAGATTCCGATAAATGTCTTAAGGCCATGAAATCTGAGATAGCATCCATGTATGACAACAAATTGTGGACTTTTGTGGACATGCCCGATGATCCGCAAGCCATAAAGAATAAATGGATCTTCAAGAAGAAGACTGGCGCTGATGGTAATGTTACTGTCTACAAAGCTCGACTTGTCGTGAAAGGTTTTCAACAAGTTCAAGGGGTTGACTACAATGAGACCTTCTCACCCATAGCGATGCTTAAGTCCGTCCGAATCATGTTAGCAATTGCCGCATTTTATGATTATGAAATCTGGAAAATGGATGTCAAAACTGCATTCCTCAAGATTTCTTAAAGAAGAGGTGTATATGATGCAACCAGAAGGTTTTGTCGATCCTAAAGGTGCTAACAAAGTGTGCAAGCTCCAGCGTTCCATCTATGGACTGGTGCAAGCATCTCGGAGTTGGAATATACGCTTTGATGAGGTGATCAAAGCATATGGTTTTATACAGACTTTCGGAGAATCCTGTATTTACAAGAAAGTGAGTGGGAGCTCTGTAGCATTTCTGATATTTTATGTGGATGACATATTGTTGATCGAAAATGATATAGAATTTCTGGATAGCATAAAAGGATACTTGAATAAGAATGTTTCAATGAAAGACCTCGGCGAAGCTGCTTACATATTGGGCATCAAGATCTATAGAGATAGATCTATAGGAATGAAGTTTTTCTCGTGGTGAGAATATCTTCGATCCATGAACGAAAAAGAGGGGAGCCCGATGTCGCAGATGAGTAGAGTGTGCTAGGATATAGAGTCAAAAGCTTTCCTAAAATCGAGTTTGATTACCATGGTCTTGGCCTTCCGTTTGTAGCAGCGATTCAAGGCATCCGTGGCATAGATGAAGTTTTTAGTGATGTATCTGCCAGAGATGAAGCCTGTTTGGTCAACTTGGATGAGTAGGGGTATGCATTGTTTGACTATGTCACCAACAATTTTGTGATGCCTTTGATAGGGAAGTTTTGTAAGGCGATAGGTGAGAAAGCACCAATCATTTGAGCCTCTTTTTCTTTTGGCTACGGGTCCATCATAGATCGGTTGAAACGTTCAATGAAGGAAGCATAGTTTGCTAATTCTTGGAAGAAGGGGATGATTAAGCATTTTATATTTGGCCAAAAGTTTGTAGAAAGCCGTGCCAAAACCAATAGGGTCTGGGTTGGCGTTTGCGTTCATGTGAAAGAACACATCTTTGATCTCAACAATGAAGAAACGCAGGTCCAGATGTCTAAGTTGCGGGACTGCATCAAGGTAAAGGCCTTGGATGTCAAAGTTCCAGAAGGTAGAGGTTGAGATGCCTAGTAGCTTTTGATCAAAAAAATCGAGGATGAGGGCTTTGTGTCCATGAGAGAAGAATCCGAGCCTTGATCATGGAGAACTTGAATTTGGTTTTTTCAAAAGCGTTGGGAGGTCGAGACGTGGAAGAATTTGGTATTTTCATCGCCAGAGACAATACATTTGATTTTTGCACATTGCTTTAAAAGATATATTCTTTCATGGATGGCTCTTTCAAGAGCAAGTTTGACCACTTTTGTGAGGTTAATGGCGTGTTAACATCGAGTTTCCCTAACGTGGGTTGGGTTCACACTACTAGGGACACTAGTAGAAAAGGGGGCAATGGTCCAGGCCGGTCCAGCCCATTAGTCCCGGTTCAATCTAGAACCGGGACCAATGGGGGCATCGGACCCGGTTCGTGAGCCCCGGGGGCCGGCCGGGCCACGTGGGCCATTGGTCCCGGTTCGTCTGGACCTATTGGTCCCGGTTGGTGGGATGAACCGGGACCAATGGGCCTCGCTCCTGGCCCAACACCATTGGTCCCGGTTTGTGGCTTGAACCGGGACCAAAGGCTGCCCATTAGTCCCGGTTCGAGACGTCAACCGGGACTAAAGGGTTGGTCCCCGTTGCGACCAGAGTTTAGTCCCACCTCGCCAACCGAAGGGGAATCGGACCGGTTTATAAGCCCCTCCCTCTCTACCTTATTGAGCTCCTCTGAAAATGAAAATAGATGCCCTTATATAGGGAATTTAGCATAAATTCATACGGATTTCTCTTGAAATTTGTTATGAATTTAAGTTGAATTTCCTCTATAAGCGCATCTCTGCTCATTTCTGAGTAGTTTTTTTTCTTTTTCTGCTATATTTATTTTTTCTTTTTATTTCTGAGTTGTAATAAGCCATTAAAAATAAGCATATATGCTCCTTTTTTAGTATAGTTAATCACAACTATTTTTTGCTTCTATTCATTTCTGAGTAGTTTTTTATATAGTTTTTTTTCTTTTTCTGCTATATTTATTTTTCTTCTTTTTATTTCTGAGTTGTAATAAGCCATTAAAAATAAGCATATATGCTCCTTTTTTAGTACAGTTAATCACAACTATTTTTTGCTTCTATTCATTTCTGAGTAGTTTTCTATATTTTTTTTCTTTTCTGTTATATTTATTCTTTTGTTTTTATTTCTGAGTTGTAATAAGTCATTAAAAATAAGCATCTATGCTATTTTTTTATTAAAGTTAATCAAAATTATTTTTTTCTATTTATTTCTGAGTGGTTTTTTATATATTTTTTTTCTTTTCTGCTACATTTATTTTTTTCTTTTTATTTCTGAGTTGTAATAAGTCATTAAAAATAAAAAAGAGGCGCAATGCTCGTTAATTTGCTTCAAGCCTTTCGGAATAGTGTCAACTGCACTGCACATAGCTCTGTGCAGTCTACCGTATTCCTCAAGGCTTGAAGCTAACCAACGTGCAGGAGCATTGAGCCTCTTCGTCATCGTCTCTGCACTCAGGGCTTATAAACAGCTGCGAGTGCCTCTCGCTTGGCGAGGTGGGACTAAAAAACAGCTGCAGGAAGAATCAACAAAAAAATAGCTGCAGAAAATAAAAAAGTAGTTACACGGGTCCATTGGTACCGGTTCATGGCACCAACCGGTACCAATGCCGCTCTTTGGTCCCGGTTGGTTGGACCAACCGGGACGAATGCTCATCTTTAGTCCCGCGCAAACAGCTGAACACGTCACGGTCGCCACTGATACACCTCAGCGCCATGCTGCTAAGTACCACCAGCCGACACAGCTTGAAGCCCTTGGTGGATCTGTCATGCGTAGCACCTCCGACCAGGCATGACCAAGCATAGCACCTGTCGGCCAGGCATGACTTGACAGCTCCACCGAAGCTCCGTGCAAGACGAAGCCGCTCCACCTCCTTCCTCTGACTTCCAGTGCTGCTCCACAAAACAATGCTCCCAAGAGAGAGACAACACCGCAGTGCCGCCATCGTCCGGTCTGGAACACCAGATCCTAGGGTTTCCCCTGGAGCAATATGAGTGGGTCAACGATAGTCACACGACTCGCAGCTGGTGCCAGATGACGGATCCCGAGATCCGAACACCCAACCTCAGGCCGACCACCTCTGACGGAAGAGATGACCACCGTCGCCGGCTGCAACGGTCAGAACTGATCTGATCTACGCTATTTTTTTAGTAAAGTTAATCAAAATTATTTTTTCTCCTATTTATTTCTGAGTGGTTTTTATATAGTTTTTTTCTTTTCTGCTACATTTATTTTTTTTTCTTTTTATTTCTGAGTTGTAATAAGTCATTAAAAATAAAAAAGAGGCGCAATGCTTGTTAATTTACTTCAAGCCTTTTGGAATAGTGTCAACTGCACTGCACATAGCTCTGTGCAGTCTACCGTATTCCGCAAGGCTTGAAGCTAACCAACGTGCAGGAGCATTGAGCCTCTTCGTCATCGTATCTGCACTAAAGGGGGCATTAGTCCCGGTTGGAGCCACCAACCGGGACCAATGCTCTTGCTATATATACTGGACTTAGCAGTTTTCGCTAAATCCCATCTCTTTCTCGCCCCTGCCCCGAGCCTCTGCTCCTCGTCGCCGTCGCCGCCGAGCCCGCCCCACGCCTCCCCGAGCCCGCCGTCCCCGTCGCCGCCCCCATCGCCGCCCGCGTCCCGCGCTGCCCCGTCATCGCCCCCCGCGTCCCGCGCCGCCGCCCCGACGTCGCGCGTCGCCAGCCGTCGCCCCTGCCCCGAGCCCGCCGTCCCCGTCGCCGCCCACGAGCCCGCTGTCCTCGTCGCCCCTACCCCGCGCCGCCCCAAGCCCGTCGTCGCCCCTGCACCGCGCCGCCTCGACGCCGACGTGAGCGTTTTTTTTATTTTTGTTAGATTTTTTTTAGATTCTTTTTGTAGTTCATAGATTTTTTTTGTTAGGTTAGATGTGTAGTAATTTAGATATGTAGTTCATAGATTTTTTTGTTAGATTAGATTTTTTTGTTAGATTACATGTGTAGTAATTAATTTGTTCATATTATGTTAGATTTTTTTGTTAGATTAATTAGATTTTTTTTGTTAGATTAGATATGTGTAGTAATTAATTTGTTCATATTAGGTTAGATTTTTTTCTGTTAATAGATTTTTTTGTGATATTATTATTGAATATGCATGTTTGGTGATATTATTGTTAATAGATTTTTTTTTGGTGATATTTAGATTGTGTAATTAATTTTGTTCATAGAATTTTAATGATTTTTTTGTTCATAGTATTTAGAAAAAGGAAAAAAATAAGAAGTAGTTTATATATAGTTGAACTAGCTAGTTGATTTAATAAACTAATTTATTTTAGTATATAATGAAGTAGTTTGTTTTTAGTAAGTACTACTTATTTATTTATAGTAAGTGCTTAGTAGTTGAACTAGATAGTTGATTTAATTAATAAAACTACTTTTATTTAACTATATATAGAAGTAGTTCCCGCGTCGACGTCAGCGATGCCTATCCCGCATCCTCGTCGTCGTCGACTCGGCGGTGGAGGCCTGCTTGATCAGGGCCATGTTCGGGACTAGGCTCCGCCGGGTTGGTATTGGGAGGTGCTACCTTCCGGCGGACGTAGGTTGGTGAGGAGGCAGCCCGTTGTTGACCCGATCCTTGTTTGGTGGCGGTCGCGTGGGCCAGTGACGGTGGTGAGGCATCCGGACACCGCGGAGGTGGTACGTCACCGTGTCAGCGAGGAGGACGAGCACGTCGGTCGCTACATGGTTGCATTGGAGGGGAGGTTCGACAATACCTGGCAGGTTCTTCAGGGATCTCACTGTAGCTATGATCCTGTGATGGTTCCTTATCTTTGGGTGTCCATCGCCCGCGTCGATAGCCGTCGGGCGCTACGGTTCTAGTTGTATTAGTGATAATATTCGACGATGTACGGACACCAAGAGATGATGTACTTTTGCTTATAATTATTGAATGCATGCTAATTTGAATACTATACTTTATTTTATGATTTGGTTTCGCATATTTTATGATTTGGTTTTGCTTATTGAATGCTCATATTGGATAAGTTCTCCTTCATTCCCGTGTGCTACACAATTTGGTATAATAATGCATTCGGGAATGAAAGAGGAGCTACGTACGTACATCGATCATCGATAGTCAACCCGTGATTAATAATAATGATCTAGTTTAATATTTGAATTATGAACGTAGGCCAGAAATGTCGTACTCATCGGACGATGAAAACCGCACGGGGGAGTGCGACTGGTGCCACGACGACTGAGGTATGTGTGACAGGTTCATTGAGCTGGACGAAGATCGGCGCTTCAGCATTAAGCTCGAGGAGACCTGCGATGTTCATACGGTACGCAACGACGACAATAGTTTTTTTTCGTAATTAAGCACGACTTCAACTATTTTAACGTGTATTTTTCATCTTTTCCAATTCGACTAGCTTATCCCATGCTTTGCAATGTCTTGGAGAGGATGGGTTTTGAAGACCATGAAAGTTTCGAAACCAAAAAAATTATCCTAAGTACCCATCATGGTGTGGATTTTCAAGTAAAGTTGTACAATGCTCAGAGTGTAACCCATTTTGCTTGCAAAAATTGGGATGCATTTTGCAAGATGTATGGTCTTGATGAGGGTATGCTTGTCACCATGGATCTTGGTGATCCTATAATCGAGCAAGAGACACCTTCGATTTGGGTCCTTGTGGATACACCTCCAGTTCTTCCCTCATATGAGCTAAACATAGTTATTAAGTAATTTATATTGTTTATTTGAAAATATATAGTTGATAACTTATCTCCATTGACAGCTTATTTTCATTCTTCAAAGAATGTGCGGAAGATGGTAGACAGAACGTACTACACCGAAGGCTCCGAATTAACTTATCAGGAGAAAAATCATCTGGTCGGATTTTGTACTGATCTTGAGAATTACAATATCTACAATCAAACTCCTCAACATTATGGTCAATACGTGCCACTAGTGCACCTGTTGAACTACGGTAACTACCATGGAGATACCCTGGTAAGATTATTTTTTACTATTACAACATCCGTGCATCTTTTTGCACACTTCTAAAACTAGTACATCATTGCTAACTACGAAGTTATTACTATGTTTTTCAACAGATAATCCCGAATGATTGTGTGCCCCATCTGATGTATACGCATGGTAGCCTTCATGTTTTGAACATACGACCAGGTCGTCCTATGAATCTCAACTGTCCATACCGGGTTTCTAAAAGAAATGGAGACATAACAATCAAAGAATGGAAAAAATGTATGGACAGTCATAAGGAGCTTCTTGGAAGCAATAAGCAGCGAAGGGCAAGAATTGGAGACAGGATGATCGCCATTCTTCATAATGGAGAGTTAGGGTCTATATTGTTTTATGCTATTTTACCTTAAGGGTGTAGGTCCTACCTGATACTGATGATCATGTGCTAAGAACAATTATGTAGGGTTGGGTTTGATGACTATGAGGATGATGATCATATGACTTATTATTAATAACGAGTAGAAGTTGTATGATGATGCATGATTAGTAGGACTTGTTATTATATACATATATGATGATGTATGATGCAAAGCATGCATGAGCATGTTATATCTGTGGGTGCAATGAACATAGCAGCAGCATTGATAAACCAAGGACGAAGATAAGAGAGGACACTTCTCTCTATTAGCTAGCTATAATAACAACCTAAAAATAACCTCCAAAACCCCTAAAGCAGCCACTTTTGTAAAAAAAATTGACTTTTGGTCCCGGTTGGAGCCACCAACCGGGACCAAAGGCCCCTTGACTGGGCTCGGTGCACAGGGCCACGTGGAGGCACATTGGTCCCGGTTCGTGTTTGAACCGGGACTAATGGGTGGTGGCATTAGTAACGACCCATTAGTCCCGGTTCCTGAACCAGGACTAAAGGCCCTTACGAACCGGGACTAATGGGTGGTTTTCTACTAGTGGGAAAACGTTATACACAGAACTTTAGCAGTAGCGCTTGTTAAAAAAGCTCGCTACTGCTAGACAGCAGTAGTGCTTGCCAAATAAGAGCGCTGCAGATGCATATATGCAGTAGCGCGCCTCGCTGAAAACTCGCTACTACTAAAATTTCGACCACTAAGCCGATGGGCTACACATAGTAGTAGCGATCTTTCAGAAACCGCGTTGCCGCTAATATTCTTATAGCAGCGCATTTACGTGTAAAGCGCTACTGCTAACGAAAATAAAATAAAATGAAAAACAAATAGAAAAGTAAATGAAAATGAAAGAAATAGAAAAAGGAGAAAGGAAAAATATATAATGTAAAGAAAAATAAACAAAAAAGGGAAAAAGGATGAAGGAATAGCAGTAGCGCGTTTGCGAAAACGCGCTATAGCTAACCTAGCTATAGTGCATTTTCCCTAACGCGCTACCGTTATTTTTGACTTAACCCAAAAAACGGTTTCCCCCCGGCCACCACTTCTCCCCCAAATCCCTCGCCCCACTCTTCGCCGCCGTCTCCCCCACTTCGCCGTCGCCCCCACATTGATGTCGAATCCTGCCGGCATCGACGCCGCGCTCATCCTCACCGTCGTCGCCCGAGGCCGCCCAGCCTCACCGCCGCCGCCTCTCGGGCCGCACTCGACCTCACTGCCCCCGAGCCCGCCCAGGAGCGCCGCCTCTTGATCCTAAGCCCGCCCTCGCCGCCCCTACCTCCGTCGCCGAGCACCTCCCCGCCACCGTCTCTCCCCTCTCTATAAGCCCCCCACCCCCTCTCTCTCAGCTTTTTCTTCCTCTGCCATGTTAATTAGCAGTAGTAGTAGATGTTAATTAGTACTAGGGTTCATACATAATGATTTTTAGTAGTAGTAGTAGATGTTAATTAGTAGTAGTGATGGTACTAGTTAACTATGGCAATATGGTTAATAGTAGATGTTTTTTAGTTAGGTAATAATAGGTGTTAAGTAGTAGATAATGTTGATGTTAATTAGTTCACTAGGGTTTAGTTTTTGAATTGAGTTTGTTTAACTAGATGTTAATTAGGGCAGTAGGGTTTAGTTTAGAGTAAAGTAATTTAGTTCAGTAGTTAACTAAATGTAATCTATATTTGGTTTTTGAATTGAGTTTGAGAGAGCATGAGATTTGTGTAGATTTTCTTGTAGTGTCAAACGCTAGGACATGCAAATTTGAAGTGGTTAGGATATATGCAAATTCCTCAATTGTGTTTGCACATGCATGTTTCGATTGTGCCCAAGTGGCCTTTTGTTGTTTCCAGGGAATGAAGCTGAGTGGCCTATGTTTTGCCGGAATGTTGATTCATTTCCGTTCTGGCAAATTTCAGGTTCTCGATTCGTCCACTTTTTAGCAAAGGTCATGCCGAAATTTTCCGTGAATTTCGGCATGACTTGTGCTACAAACTAGGACATATCGAGTGCCCGGGATTTGCCGCACCGGGAAGGAGTCAACGTTCCTGCAAAACAATAGGCCTTTTTTATGTCATTATTCATTTTATTAGGTCAAGAATTAATTGACTAGATTTAATCGTAGGAAACATGGCTAGCAATGATGAAGGACAGGGTTCTGGTGATTGCGACGAAGTCTACTGGGCGGCAGACGAATTTTTGAGCCTTGTCGACGATCAACCGATGTTGTTGCTGGGCCCACCGGTGGCATCGGGGACTGAGACCAACACGTAGACCGGTGCTGAGACTGAGACCGGTGCTGAGACTCAGACCGGCATCGAGACTGAGACCGGCGCTGCCTCGGGGAGCGGAGCCGGTGTAGAACCGAAAGCAAAGAGGCAATGGCTTCCTAAGAAACTCAGGACTACTAGACTAGTAGTCACGGAGGTGGACGACGGCAATTTTGAGCCAAAAGCGCCCGAGGAAGCACGCGCGTGCTACGGCAATCAAATAGGCTGCATCGTACGAACAACCGCCACCATCAACGATGAGAAACTACAGAAGATAGATAATATGAGGCCCTCCCTCCTAAAGAAGTTTCACCAGATATTCTTGTTCCCGGGCCGGAATGAAAAGGATTATGAAGATCTAGATAAGGACCCGGCAATGAAGAAGATAAACAAACATGCCATGGCCAAGTTTAGCGACGCGTTGGCCGCCTGGAAAACAAGGGTGAAAGCAAGGATCATCGACAAGAAGGAACCCTACTCTGAGATTGTAAAGGATAATCCGACAATCATGGAAGAACATTTTCAAATATTCAAGGCGGCTTGCGAGGCCGAAGCTGCCAAACAAAAGTCTAAGTACATGAAGGGGCTTCAAGAGAGGAACATTGGGAGCCACCACCTCGGAAGCCGTGGTTACGGCGGGAAGAGGTCCAAATGGGCCAAGGAGGACGCGGAAGCCGCTAATCTGGGCATCCCAGACCCCTTGGCGGAGTTCACCGTCCCGCAGGAGCATGACGTCCTCACGGCCTGGCACCATTGGGACCCAGTGAAGAAAGTTTACGAGACAAATGCGGTCACGACAGAGTTCATTAGGCTGTTGGTAATTTTAGTTTATGATCAATTCGACTGCACACGTTAGTCATATTTGTAAACGATCCTTGTGCCTTTTGCAGAGAGAGCAGCACAGGATTGCGGCCGAAAGCGACTCGCCGTCTGAGGCATTTGCGAGGCCCAAGTGGGACACTTCATTCAACCGGGCGTTGAACATATTGAAACGACTCCCGGTGGAGACTCGACCATCGTATGGACGCGTGCATGGTGTCGGAGACGGCGCCACGTGGAAGAAGTACTATCGTGAGACCACGGAGGAGTGAAAGGAAAGACGGAGGTTAACTAAAGAAAACATCGACAAGAAGGTTGAGATTGCGGTTGAGAAGAAATCATCTCAGACAGTCGCAACAGCGGTAGCTGCCGCAAAACAGGTGGTTGTAGATATGTCTACTTCCTTGGTTCCGGCCGTTTTCAATTGGACCAGGCAAAATCCAGAAAAAAATGCAGCGGACTTTCCCCTTGCTGACTTCTTGAGGAGCAGCTCGACTAGCATTGCACCAGCACCTGCTCCTGCACCGGCTCCCGAACCGGCTCCCGCACCTGCTCCGGCATCAGCTCCCGCACCGGACATGCTCGGCGGTGCTTCCTCTTTGGCTGAGCTCGACGCCCTCACGGTATCTATCACACCGGCCCCCTTCAATAATGTATAATCTTCCGTTTTTGTTGCCTTTCGGATGTCTCACGTTGCAGAATTTTCTTTGCAGGCCGACGAAACCCCGTGCACCATATTGTCCACCATCGGCGACTAGAAGGTGGACGTGGGGAAGGCGATGATAATGGAGCCGAAGGAACCATTGTTCCACAGCCGGCCGATCCCCCCGAACGTCTTCAAGGTTTCCGTGGCTAGTGTCAAACCGGGCCATGAGAATTTACCTCCTCTGATACTAGTGGGGGATGAAGACGAGACCCCGCGGCAGCTTGGTGATTGTTTCAATGGGTGGGTCCTATTGTGGCCAAAGAGTCTGCTTCGTCTAGAGGCGGCCGGGAGCACACCCACGAGCACTCAGCCTCAGCAAGGTATGAACATCAACACCCCACCTACCCAATTAGCATCGGGTGTCGGGTTGGGTGATAGCGGATGGGGTAAGGAAGAGGCTCCATTAGTCGCTGATGACATCGTCATGGATGAGGATGACAATGGCACTCAACAGTATGTCTATACTGGCGCCTACTCAAGGTTTGAGCGTCATGAGTTGGTGCCTGAATTGCCGTCTCCGGAGGCTGAACGTATTATGGACGACCTTCTGGTAGTAAAGAAGTCTAGTAAGAGAGCGAGGAAAGGCAAAAAAGTTGATTCTATGATCCAGCCGCCTCAGCAGCCTCGGCTTCAGGACCGTATAGATATCCCCGATGCGGATAAATGGCATATCCCCGGTCAACCAATCCTACCTACAAGAGCGCTAGGGGCCAGATTCGGCGATCTAAGGAGACTTCATGACGATGTGCTGCAGATAGAGAAAGGCCTCATCGCCTCAAAAGATCCAGGATACCCACTCTATGTGGTTAACGTCCCGCGGCAATTGTCGTACGTTGACTGCTTCCCCGCGGATAAGTTCTTCCTTCGATTCGATTACATATTCGACATGTTTCACGTGAAGAAGCTAGATTTTACGTTTGTCCACCTTTATGCCTTGCACATGAACTACATCATCGGGGTTGAGCAGATACCTCATATCTGTGTCGCTGACCCGTACTACATGCACGAGGGCTTCTTGGGAGTCTGCGCAAAGCACCGTGAATACGCGAGGGAACACATCGTCAGTTTCATGCTCGCCAATAAGGACAAGGAGGCGATTCTCGTGCCTTATCATCCCGTGTAAGTCATCCGCGTGGATATCCTTCCTTCAATTTCAACCATTCATTTGCACGGTAGAGGCTAATTAATTTGGGGTGTACTTATTTTGCATAGCGGCAGGCGCGCCGTCCTCATCATCCTCTACCCCCGATACTCCCACGCTCTTTACTTGGACTCGTCAAAGAACATTCACAAAAAGGATTACACCCACATCAAGGATGTTCTCGACAGTGCTATGTTTTACTACCAAGCACGGGGTGGAGAGGTCAAGGACAAGAAGAGAAGGGGCGGCAGGCTCACCTTCGGCCATAAGACCGACTTCTGCTGCATCCAGCAACCGAGTGATTCTCTTAATGATGGATTCTATGGCCTACACCACATGCTGGAGTACATATGGGATCACCAGAACCTTCGCATGTCACCTAGATCCGGTGATGCCCATATTCTGCAATGGGCAAAGGACGTAGGAGATATCGAGGATCATCGACTTCGAGCTGAGTTCTATAACATCCAGCGCGAACTTTCCCAAATCATGATGAAGGAGGTCGTCGGAAAAACAGGGATGTTCTATGAAGAAGGACAAATGTCGTGGGAAGACGTCCGAACATGGGTAGCCTCTCAGCGTCTCGACATGAAGCCTTTCACTAAGCTCGGGGACTATCTCCCTGACATCGATGGATGGCATGACATGTTGGAGTGATTGTTGATATATGACAATGTGTCCGTTTAGTCCATACTTTCTGTGTGACAAAACTTTGAGTTATGCACGGCGAAACTTTATTTGTGATGTAATTAAACCGTCATCCTCCTCGACTAGCGAAGATCACTCTAGTTAGGGCATTTTGGGTACGATGAACTTTGTTATTTATGCTTATAATATGTTGTTTCTATTTTTGCCAAGTCTGTCTCTTTCTGTTGCTCAACTATATATGTTGCATGTCATCGACTCATGTGACGATGCAGGTGCATAGATCATCGATGGTGAAGAAGTGCTATGCCAGGAGTATATATACGACGAGTGGCCGGAGTGTCAGGCCCAGGTGTACCTGTTTCTGGTTTCCGAGCGACATGCAGTAGTTAGTTTAGGTTCACGCTAATGCGAGAGAGGGATACGAACTCATGTACTGCATAGTTCCGCTCTCACTCAAAGTGGTAGCTCTTCTCGCGTATATCATTGTTTAGATGGATGACGATGTATTTGCATGTAATCGAGACTTGTATCGCTATTTTTGAGATGATGACGAGAGACCACTTTGTGTTGGATGATGATTATGATGATGACATGATTTGATGAGACTAGTTGTATGTATATGCTATGATTACATTTGTATGTGTATGATATGCTAAAGATTTATTGTATAAAGCCTATTCAAATACAAAACAAATATGCAGGAAAAAAAACTAATAAAAGTAGTAGTAGTGAGGGGAAAAAAGTTAGCAGTAGCGCCGCCTTACCAGTAGCGCTTTCCTGTAAAAAGCGTTGCAGATAATATCAACAGCGCTCTTCACTGAAGCGCACTACAGCTATCCATGTATAGCAGTCGCGTGGGATGACAGGCGCTACTGCTACACGTTAGCTGTAGCGCATCGTCCCGCGCTACTGATAGGCCTAAAACCCACGCTGCTGCTAGGCTTTTCCCTAGTAGTGTCAGGGTTTTAGCCCAAAGTTTTAGGCGGGCAAGACATGTTTGAAGGGTGTGGGCCAAACGGGCAGAGGCTAATGATGGCTCGATATTTTGTCACTTTTATAAGAAGGTTTCAATATGGTTTTCACAGGGTTTTTGATATTTCACACGTCTTTCTAATGCTAATCCTTCGAGAAAGAATAATGAAATCATTTGAAGCAACTTTCTTTCTGGGCGAAAATTCAACAAAGCATCATGAGCGAAAGACAACGCACAGTACGAGTACCAACTATCGTGCCACGTGGCGCCAGAACCACTTCGTCAACCCAAGCAACTTTCATGAAGGGACGTCGATCATCAGAGATAGGGAGACGCCGCTACACCATCCAGAATAGTGGGGGAAGAGATCCGGAGAAGAAGAACCGCCGGAGATCCAATCTTTCTCTTCCGCCCATCTCCATTTCATGGCAACATCACCATGGAGAGAGGAATTCGTTTATAACTCTATTCATACCCATCTAGAGATTGAGACTTGTTTAGTCATTCATCTTATTAGGATCTTAATATTATTATTGAGATGATTTCCCTTATCTTGATCTCCCACATGTTTGTTATTCCCTCTCATGCGTGAGTAATTCCCCTAGACATCGGAGATGTAGGGGATTGGTACTATGAATTATAAAGAGCTTTTACTTCCCCATAATACAAGGATGTGAAATATTTAAAAAGTTTCTAGCGAAGTAGAAAAACAAAACAAATATGCATGGATGATTCAAACAAATTGTGGATGCCTTAATAAAAAAACAAACAAAATAAATACATACTATTTTCTGGAAGCTTTAATTTTATTTTCATGTAATACTTGATACTGCAAGAGTTCTTAGCAATATACTTATTTCCGTATAATTAGGTGCTTTTCCAGAAAAACATTTCCCTTAGTAATCTAACCTCTTAGAAGATAAGAGATCATATGGATCCAAGAATAAGACGGCTAGAATAGTTTGGGATCAAGTTAAAATTTTACAATGTAAAGCAAATAATATAGCCCACTTCATATATAATCTCATATAACGTGTGGAGCAACATCAAGTTCTACAATGAGTAGATCACACGACCTTTACGGCATCGTTCTTATTACAGAGAACAAACTATCCTATATCAGAAAGCTACTCCCTCCGTCTTATAATATAAGACGTTTTTCGACACGTTTTTCTCGAATATGCACGAGTGTGCATACTATATATTAAAGAAGAAAGGGATTCATAATATAAAACATCTTACATTATGGGACGGAGGGAGTATACATATACATATACGGCTAGGAGCAGAAGGAGGAGGCATGCAGATATTGCACTCGCATAATCCAGTATACGCGTTGCAGTTAGCAGTCCAGTTGAAAGTAGGGCACGGCCCTAGCCCATTCGCATTCTCGCGGCAAATGTGCAGGCAACCCGGGAGATCACACGGTATCGGCGTCTTGTGGACTGACCCTGCACAAATGTCGTCCGCCTTCACCGCAGCCTCTACAAACAAAAACAAAAACATGAATAAACTCAAGCATGGCGTCGTATTTTGTGAATCCGGCATCCCTCGTGCATCTGCATCCTTAGTTTTTCGATCATCTGATCTATATCGTGTGTCTCTCCTCATCTGGATGTATTTTTGCACAAAACCGCGCGCCTTCAGATTTCTTATTTGCAAAAGTGCCCCCTGGCCGCCTGGACAATGGAAAACACATCTGAGAACTTTCTGTTCCCAATTCCTTCCGCCGACGCTGCTCTCCCGACGGCCCCGCCGATCTGGCTTAATGTGCATATATGTACAGACTTAAGATTTTTCAAGCTGGTGATAACAAATTTGTTTAATTGGTACTTGATGTGACAAAACGAATACCTGGGCGAGGGCCAAGAAGACAAGACACGCAACGCCAACTTACATATTCCTTTTTTTTCGAAACGGGACTTACAGATTCCTTACTCACCTGGTTTCTCATGGCTTCAGCAGCACATACTAAGAAGACTAGGCCCGTAAAGGTTCCTTTTACCTGGTTTTTTTTTAATATATTTTACCAGTATTGATTGAGTGACGCGTGTGCACGATGGCTTCCTAGAGTTTGATGGATCTCATTTTTTGCTTGGTCGAGTCATGGAGCATGTTTGGTTTGGTGTTGCCGTTGCCACATTATGAGCTCTTGTTTATCGACGGATGTGTGCTGCACTCTCCGGGAAGGTTCTTCCATTCTTTAAAAAACTTTGGTTCACTGTGTGGTTTGCACTTTTGATTTCACGTGTCCAGTCTAGAGGTGTGTGGATTGCTCTTGTTCCACGTGCCATTGCTTGATCCATGCATGTGGCCACGTCTGCCCATGGGTCATTGACTGCTTATTTCCATGATGGACACGTATAGGTCAATGAGATTATGGGGTAAGCTGTTTGGACATATGTTGTGTTTTTCTCTAGACCGGCTAGATATTTCGCCTGGTCTCTGGAAGGATCCCGTGCAATCCCGTTCCACTGCTTGGTCGTTGTTTGGCCCTATAAAACTGCGTCACTCCGTGTGCATCTTCCATCTCGGATGCGCCATCATCCCTGCTCCTTCACTCCCGACACCCCTTCCGTCGAACACAATGTGAGCTCTGCCCTGTTGGTGTCTGATGAAGCGCTGTCATAGGCCGCTCGCAGGTCACGGGCCCGCGCGACTCCGCAGCGTCGTGATCCTCCAGCGCGGGCGTGCCGCCGCCATCAAGACGAACTGGCGCCGCCTTCGGTCGCTGGTGCGTTCCCTCGCTAATAAGGTCGATGGCTCCCTCCCCCGCACAGCTTCTTTCCTACTCATCTTTCAATTTTTCTCTACCCTTGCAATCACCGCAGGTAGCGGCAGCATGTACGCATTAGGAGTGGGTGCCTCTCCTTTCGTGCTCTTGCTAGATCCTCCCAGCAGCAAGTCACCCTCTCTACCACGCCCTTTTCCTGCGGACTACGGGAGTCAAATGCTAGCTGGCCCTTGATCTGAATGAACAGACCTACAACCGGTGCTTGATACGGAAGCATGAATAGTGCAAGAGCTAGCAAAGTCACCGATCGCCGTACAGAATGCCAACGTGGGAAGGTGGAAGCACAAATAGAAGCAGTGTGAAGCTGCTATTTTTTCCTCGCCGGCTACAAATCAAGCGTCTTGGTCAGCGATGTGTTACGTACGTTATTTCTCCAGCACAAGTTCTCCCAGTCAACACAGGTTTGGCGACACCCCCCTTTCGTTGTCCTCTCGACGGCGGGATTACTTCCGTCTCTGGTGCAGCGGCGGCGTTCGGTGATTGTTTCTCGCCTTCAGACGATAAGTCCTCAAAGCACAAGACTCTCTTTAGCTTACTGAAAACTACTTACTGAGAACTTTCTTACGCACAAAACTTCTTGCGGATATGTAAACATGAACTGATAGGACAGCTTCATAATCTTGCAGTCTTTTAACTTAGGACCTGCTATTTGTCTCGCCTCATTCATCTGCATGCGAGTCCTCTTGAGAGTCAATTAATGACTGCTTATGCTTTGATTTGATTCCCGCTGACTAATGGTTTCTTGACCTGTGTTTCTTTTCTCATATTGGCTGGTTGCATGACAATTGGTGTTAGTGACTTCCTTTCGTTTAAGTTTGATTTAGTATTTGTAGGGATGCATCTGTATGACGATTCTCATCATTAATTGGTGGGTTGGTTTAGCAAAAAAAATGACAAGTGTGCATGCAACAATGGGTGGACTATGCAGAATTTCTTCTATATTTTATTTATGGCCAATGAGGACTGGTGACGGTTGCTACTGATCCGGGTGTTGACAACACTCATGCATGGTTGTGGTTGTGTGGTATGCAGTATATGTGTATTCTCGGTCTATGTAAGCAGTTGCATGTTGAACACTTGGTATGTGTATTCGGAGCAGCTAATTTCTGAATGTAAAAGAATACAACGTCATTTTTTCTAAGAGTAAGGCCCGGTTTGAAATCTCTCCACTCCATTCTCTGCGGAGCCGCAGAGCTCGGTTTGAGCTGCTCCATAAAAAGCTGCAACAGCCTGCTCCGCTCCGGGATCTGAGTCGCGGGAGCGGAGAGAAACCGAACATGCACTAAATCAATACTTTTGCGAAGGTCCTATTTTTTCATTGGTTTATTGCTATTGCTCCTTACAAACCTACTGTCCGAAGAGAGTAGAGTTAATAGTCTTGGACTAATAATTGATGAAATCCCAGCACGTATATTGATGGGTGATATATATAGCAGATCTCAGTTAATTGCATGTTACGTGAACAATGACTGCTTGCATGGTTTGAAAAAGTGTTTTGTTTTTATTGAGTGGCTATACATGCATGTAGTTAGGGGTGGGCATACTAACCTAGCACACAACTACCGAACAGAAAAAACCGGGACCGAATCCGAAAAGACCGAAGCCGAAAATTCCAATTCTTAGTTCGGTCTGCACTTTGTAAGAACCAAAATTAATTTAGGAATTCGGGTCTTGTACTTTAGTTAACCGAAGTAATCGACCACACCGATTAGATGCACATGGACAAATGCCTGCGTAAAAGCCCGGCCCACGCACAACCCAACATCTCAAGTCTTCGCTCATGTATATGCCCTTCTTTCTTCACAGTACGTAGCCTCCAGCAATCCCCTCCTACCCTAGCCACCACTCCCGATCGATTCCTCACTCCTTATCCTAGGCGCCTCGATTCCTCACTCCTTATCCTAGGCGCCAGCGCGCCGCCTCTCCATCTCCCCTCTCCGCACCCCAACCGGCGACGATGGTGTAATTGGCTTATAAGTGTGTTGGCTTACTATGGGGGATGGGTTATGCATTGCCAAGTTACCAACAAACCCTACTTATAGTCATCAATCTATGTTTGCATGTACACCTGTAGGCAAGAATCGCATTCCTGAAGACACCAACAAATGGATAACCAACACATGAGCCTTTTCTCAATATTGTATATACAAAACTTCACTGAAACATGCAAATAAAGCGCGGTGCACAGTTCTCTACCACTGTATCAAAGAAACAAACTTAGCCGAGGATCTCAAATCTAAGTGGAAAGTAGAAACGTTGCACTCTGCCTGTGTTGACTCAATGAACCTTATCTATGTGTGAATGACTATGTTATCAACCAAGTACTAAACAAAGTTTTAAGAACTTCAAAAGAAAAATCGTCGCACAACAATCAGTATGGCGCGGCTGTTGGAATTTTGATCTCAGGTCATAACTGACCGAAAGAAAAAGAGGGACCCTTTTTACCCCACGTATGTGCCATGATCGGACGCACCAAATCCAGCTGTTGGTTTCGGTCCCTGATCCCTTTAGCGCCACCTATATAATGAGCAGGATGTACCCCTTCAAAATAGAAACACACACACATGTCCGGGTCAATACAACTTGCTAACAACCGATCCTTAAAAGAAGGCGCTCAAGGTGATCAGAAGACCGACTACCACCGCCGGCCACCGCAAGGTCAGTGCCGGCGGCCAGTCCTACTGCGGCGCTCCTGCTGCTTGCTTTGAGGTCCTGTTCCTGCACTTCTTCTCCAACCATCTTCATGTTTCGAGGCAAGGTGTAGCCATAGGCTACATGAGGAGTGCATCAAGCAGGAACAAGGCTTCCGTCAGAACCTGTAAGAAATCACGAACCCTTTTCTATTAATCTGTATTAGATGGTCTAATGCTAGGCTTAAGATCCTCTCACGTTTATCCCTAAAGTTTGTTTCCAACAATGGTATCATGAGCTAGTTAAGCCTATATTAGATCCTAATGACATTCTATTGATGATAACGACCATGTTCGGTAAGACCAATTAAGCTATGCTTCCGCATAAAGTCCTTTTAATCAGCACTGATTAAGCAATTAGAAGGAGGGGAGTCAAATGTTTAAAGGAACCGCAAAATTTTGCCAATTAGCTGGAAGCCCAATCCTAGATTTTTTTTCCCCAATTGGAAAAACCAAAGAGATCAAATCCCAAATCTCAGACCAGATCGAAAATTTGTAGAAAAGATGGGCTGGGACTTACGTTATTGATGACAGCAGCCATGCGTGCTCGCCATGGCCGCCTCCATGCGTGCTCATCTTGGCCGAAACACGCCATCTCTCGGGACGGCATGCAAAAAGAGACGAGGGAGCCGGCGCCGCATCCTACGGACACGCACGCTGAGTGGCCTCCGCGCCGCACACGTCGTCGTCAAACCCTCAAGCACAGGCGTCGGCGTTCGGCCCTCCAATGTTATAAGAGGATATTAATATTGAGCACAATTATGAATCGCTCATTGAATTTTCTAAATATTTTATTTGTAAAATTTGATTGAGTGTGAATTTAATGTTGATGCCACACTTACGACATTTCTTAAAGATGTGGTCATTTCTAATGGGCTCAGGCCACCTCAAGGAAAATGATGATGGACGCGTGGTTTGTTTTTTCCCACCGCACTATGTGTCATAATAATGTTGGGGCAATATGCCTATTGGGCAAAATGAAAGTTGTTGGTTGGTGCAATTCATGTCATTTTTATTATGATGTGCACCTCTCAAATATTCATAACGGTCCAAAATGATGTTAATGGGTTATGATCAATTCTCTCAATGAAGAAACTTTGTTCAGTTTTTTTTCAAGGTCGTTTATTTGACAATTATTAATTTTCCCAATATCATAATTTGGAGAATCTTGATATCTAAATTTTATAATTTTGGAAATTCTTATGATGATTTATATTTATGACATTTTCACTCTGAATGTCCTCTTTAATGATTACTCAGTGGGTGTGAGATTTATATTTTTATGTTAATTCCAATATCATTTTCATTGTATGACACTGAGAATTCTAATGATAATTTTGACACTTAGGTTCAATATTTATATTATCGTTGTGAGATTTAGTGTCAAAAGGCATCACTCATGGCACAAATGATTATATTATGATGTTGCTTTATGTTAATGATGGCAATTAATTTAGTCATAGTTCTTGCTGGTCATTACGAGATTTTACATCTCTCTAGTCAAAATGGAACCAACGAGAAGTTTTGATTAGAGATTTAATGAGCAAATGTTCTAATGGCATATGATGATATTCTGACCAACATTGATTATGTTTTTCATGTGTCATTTACGAATGAGTAAGGTTCTTTTTCGTTATCTGCCCAACGGTGATACGGATTAGAATAAACATTAAGCAAGTTTTTATTCATGGCATTGCATGGTTAGTTCATGCTTGATTTTTTTTTTGTTATAATGATCATAAAGTTGTCTCCTCTTTCCAGCAATAATAATGATGTCAAACTTTTGTTTGGCATAGAAGAACCTTATGTAAATATCTTTCCCACATGGAGAGTGGAGATCATTGTATCATGTAAGGAATCTCCCAATGTTTTTCTGCCAATAAGGCTGAAGGATTTTTAATCATGATGATAAGGCAGACATTGGGAGAGGACGCATGTGCCATCATACACATCACTAATGCAAAGGAGATTAAAGTCAAAACTATTATTGGATTTATTCCACTAGCTTTTGGAGATGACTTAATTCTTCATCTTATTGATGATGTTTTGGTTCATGCTCCTAGTTATTGGAAAACTTTAATTTCATCTCTCGAATAGATGACGTGATTTTATATGTTATTACGTCAACTCAAATTATGTAATGTTAGTCCCACCTTATGGTGAGACGAGTTATGTTTTTCACTAAATGAACCTTTTGTAAAGATTATATGCTATGTTACTATTGAATATGTCACGGAAGTGTGATTAATGAGACCTCATCAAAATTGTGGTTTTAGACCACATTTCGAGGGGGAGAATGGAAGTCTCATTTAATATGAGATATCGTGTTCACTTCTCCTACTTAATTAGATCATAACATGTACAATTAAGCAAACTATGTATCTCAATTCTCCAAGTAAGATGGAACCAACGAGAAGTCTTGGTTGGAGAATGTATGAAAAGCACATTCTAATGTTGGTTCTCTAATTAGGACGCAACAAGTCTTATTTAGAAGAATCCATGAAAAATGACTCTTTTATCATGTTAGTGTGCACTTAGTCCCTTATGAGCATTACGAAACACACATGAATGCTAAAGTGGCAAGCTTGCTAGTCTAATGACCATCATGATGTAACATGTTGATTATATATGCAACTTCGTTTATAATCATATGTGACACTTTACTTAAGTGGCAAGTTTTGTCAGTATCATGTGGCTTGTGGTTATATTCCTGACTAACGTCGTGTATAATCATTTGTCATAGTTCATTAAGTTCTTTTCCACCTTCAGCCCAACGGTGTTGTGGTTTAGAGCTGAGATGATTGTTATCAAGATT
This sequence comes from Triticum aestivum, assembly GCF_018294505.1. Taxonomy (NCBI): domain Eukaryota; kingdom Viridiplantae; phylum Streptophyta; class Magnoliopsida; order Poales; family Poaceae; genus Triticum; species Triticum aestivum. The sequence goes on from NC_057801.1 coordinate 704,171,697, forward strand.
TTTGGATATATTTTCCATCTTCTAAATAAAGTGATCATCGGGGAACCTGGAGCTTATGAGCATTAATCCTAAGGATAACTCCATTAGATCTTTGTTCATATGCATCAGGTAAATTGAGGGGAATTCTTTTTTCTCTAATGCAACACTTATTGTTGAGACTCAACAATTTCTCTATGATCAATAAGTGTGTGAATGTTCATCTTAGTGGCCTTTTGCCATATAGGATGAAGATTATGAACTCTAATGATGTATGGAACTCCATAGAATTTCCTCAGTGAGTTGTTGTTACGTTTGTGTTATTACTATGACATGCTCTTGTGTTGACTTAGTGATAATGTATGTATGACTCAACTGTACGGTTTTGTCATGGGTGAAGTTGACATAAGGCATGTTATCTAAAGAAATACAATTATGTGATAATACAAGCGTTGGGACACTCATACTATAAGACGAGGGGGAGTAAGATCACTAACTTGTGGAGATATAATATTTTGGCGAGCCAAGTAATTTCTATCTTCTATTTGTAACATGAAGGATCTTGGTGATGCCTCATACTTTGCTTGTATTGAGTTTCGCCAAGATATAGGTCCAAAAGGAGTATAAGTTTTATGATGATGACATACGTTGATAGAGTACGGAAGAAAATATTACGTGGTAGTACTCTATCGCACCTGCTACTAAAGTCAAGGGCAATAAAGGTGGACAATTTAGTGTCCAAGGAACCATTATGAACTGATCAGGTAATGTTAGTTCCTTATGCTTCAGCTGTCTGAAGCAATGTAAGTTTTCAATTATGAACTTGTCCTATTTATGATCGGAATAATTGGCAAATAGACAAGTCCGGAAATGGACCACTCGAGAAGCCGCGAAAAATCTTGTAGATATGCAAGGCAATAAAGGTTTACATGCTCACTAATAAGAAGTCTGATAACCTCGATATCCTCGATTATTCAGACATTGTTTCTGCGAGATGTGTGGATATTAAAGTTTCCACATTGTGTTACATGCTCACTCTCGCATATGGAGCTATATCGTGGAAGACCTCCATAATGACATTGATGGCATTAGAAATAATGCAATTTATGATGGGGTATGTTAAGAGGCTTTTGGGCAGGTTGTATGTCAAAGATGTTCTATTCCCGAAATTAAGGTGGTAGACAACATTTATAAAACTCACCTACTGCATTATGAACACGCAGTTTTCTATGCGAGTAACAACAAGTCAAATGGTGTTGCCAAAACTATTGACAATATGTTTCATGTTGTGAAAGATAGAACCCAAGATCAAGCTAATGATGTTAATCATATAAAAATGAATCGTATGTATTATGGATCCGTTTATTAAAGGCTCATCACCCATATTTATGATTATGTTGCCGGCATGGGTTAGGAAGGCCTTTTGATCCTGGAATTAGGACCATCAAATAAACCAACTCCCATAAAGTAATATGTTATCAATTCGAGATAAAATGTTGTACTATAAGTATTGAGGTTCAATGGCACTTCATTGGCCATTGCAACACCTTACTTTCGTATATTGATTTTATTAAGAGTGGGCTTATGATGTTTTTTGACCTTACGATCAAGGGGGAGAATGTTGGAATTTTGATCTCAGGTCATAACTGACCGAGAGAAAAAGGGGGACCCTTTTTACCCCATGTATGTGCCATGATCGGAGGCACCAAATCCAGCTGTTGGTTTCGGTCCCTGATCCCTTTAGCGCCACCTATATAATGAGCAGGATGTAGCCCTTCAAAATAGAAAAACACACACATGTCCGGGTCATACAACTTGCTAACAACCGATCCTTAAAAGAAGGCGCTCAAGGTGATCAGAAGACCGACTACCACCGCCGGCCACCGCAAGGTCAGTGCCGACGGCCAGTCCTACTGCGGCGCTTCTGCTGCTTGCTTTGAGGTCCTGTTCCACTACTAGGGAAAAGCCTAGCAGCAGCGCGGGTTTTGGCCCTCTCAGTAGCGCGGGTACCGGCGCTACTAATAAGGCGCTACAGCTAATGTATAGCAGTAGCGCGTGTTGACCCACGCTACTGCTACACATGAATAGCTGCAGCGCTCTTTAGGATAGGACGCTACTGATATTATCTGCAGCGCCGTTTACAGGGAAGCGCTACTGATAAGTCGGCGCTACTGCTAAATCCCCCCTCGCTACTACTAGTTTTATTAGTTCTTTTCCCTGCATATTTGTTTTTTATTTATTTTGCATTTGAATAGGCTTTATACAATAATCTTTAGCATATCATCCACATACAAATATAATCATAGCATATACATACAATTAGTCTCATCAAATCATGTCATCATCATAATCATCATCCAACACAAAGTGGTCTCTCGTCATCAATCTCGAAAATAGCGATACAAGTCTCGATTACTTGCAAATACATCGTCATCCATCTAAACAATGATATACACGAGAATAGCTATCACTTTGAGTACATGAGTTCGTATCCCTCTCTCGCATTAGCGTGAACCTAAACTAAGTACTGCGTGTCGCTCGGAAACCAAAAACCGGTACACCTGGGCCTGACACTCCGGCCACTTGTCGTATATATACTCCTGGCGTAGCACTTCTTCGCCATTTATGATCTATGCACCTGCGCGGTCGGCCGCAGCGGGAGCAGCAGACGGCGCGGAGTCCGGAGAGGATCGGCCTGACAGATCTCCAGGCGGCGATCCCGAGGCAGATTCGGCTGCTAGGTCTGCGGGAACAAATCCCGAGGGAGATTTGCTCCCCTGATCCTGGCACATGAAATATGGCCGTGTTGGGCAGATTTCTTCACTATTTTCAGCTCCGTTTTTTTCAGCATCGCTTCCTGCATCATTATACAACTCAGGCAAAGTGGTGAGAGAGTTAGTCATAGTAGGATCATTAGAGCTATACTCCCCTGGATTGAGGCCGGTGAGGGTAGGAGGAGGAAGTAGAATTTCTTTCCGAAGTAAAGCACCGACATTTGGATGTAGATCAGCAAAGGGGAATTTTGTTTCGTCGAATACAACATCACAAGATATGTATACTCGGTCGGTAGACACGTCTAGACACTTGACCCCCTTGTGTTGATTGCTATATCCAAGAAAAACATATTGTTTGGACCGAAACATTAATTTGCGAGAGTTGTATGGTCGGAGATTGGGCCAACAGGCGCATCCAAACACACGAAGTGATGTATAGTTGGGTTTGATCTGGAGAAGCCGTTCAGTAGGTGTTTCATTATTGATCACTCGACTAGGAAGCGTGTTGATGATGTGAACAGCCGTGAGGAAAGCTTCGTCCCAAAATTTTAGGGGCATGGAAGCACCGGCAAGGAGGGCCAAACCGACCTCTACTATGTGCCTATGCTTGCGCTCGGCAGAGCCGTTTTGTTGGTGAGCGTGAGGACATGATACATGGTGAGATATGCCAAGGGTTTGAAAGAAGGAATTAAGCTTCTCGTATTCCCCCCCCCCCCCAGTCGGATTGGACAGCAACAATTTTGCTATCAAACTTACGTTCTACAAGTGCTTGAAAAATTTTGAACACTTGAAAAACGTCAGATCTTTTCTTGAGGAGATAAATCCAAGAAAATTTGCTATAGTCATCAATGAAGCTAACATAATATGTGTGTCTACCCACTAAGGCGGGGGCAGGCCCCCAAACATCAGAGAAAATAATTGCAAAGGTTGAGTAGAAACACTGGTAGATATGGGATAAGGTAATTGATGACATTTTGCTCTTTGGCAAGAATCACAGATAGTTTCACTATGTCGCTCACCAACAAACGGGAGCTTATTTTTCCTAAGCAAGCGTTCAACTAAAGAAAAAGATGCATGCCCTAAACGATCGTGCCATCGTGTGGAGGAAAGCTTGATAGCACCACAAGCTTGTTTATTTAATCTTCTAAACTCCGGAATCAACGGGTAAAGCCCTCGAACACATCTACCGCGGTAGAGTACCTTCCTCGTGGCCTGATCCTTGATCAAAAAGAAGAAATGATGAAATTCAATGAACACATGATTATCAATAGTGATACGATGAACGGAGAGAAGATTTTTGTTGGCACTAGGAACATGCAGGATTTTTCTAAGGTGAATTTTGCGGGAAGGGGTGCGTATAACAGAATGACCTATATGACTTATCCTCATACCTGCACCACTTGCCGTGTGTATCTGATCCTTCCCATGGTATTTCTCACGGAGGGTTACCTTCTCGAGTTCGCCCGTGAGGTGGTTTGTGGCACCACTGTCGAGATACCAGTTGGTATCCACACCATAGGACCCGTCGGCGGCGGCAGCAACTTTGTCTTCTTCATCCGAGGAAGCTTCATCTTCATCAAAGCGATACCAGCAATCCTTGGCTGAGTGGCCAAGCTTGCCGCAGATTTGACAGCGTACAGCATCAGGTCGTGACCGTCCCGAGCCGCCACTGCCGCCGCCGCCCCCACCACGGCGACCCTTGTTGTTGTTGAAGTTAGGGCGTCCGCCACGGGAGCCGGAGGTGCTGGAGCCACCACCACCTTGCTTGCCCTTGTGTCGAGGAGGACCACGGGAACGGGATGAGTACTCGCCACGCCCGCGGGTGGCCGCGTTTGCCGAAGACTTGAAGCCGCCGCCGGTGCTATGGAACTGCGCGACGCGCTGATCAAAATTGCTCAGCATGGCGTACAGCTCATCGAGGGAGACCGGCGTGACACGGGCGTCGAGAGCAGAGACAAGGGGCTGGTAGTCCATGTCCAGCCCGTGCAGCAGATAGGAGATCAGCTCATCATCTTGGATGGGCTTGCCGGCCGCGGTGAGTTCATCGGCCAGTCCGCGCATAGAAGCATAGTACGCAGCAACAGATTGGTTGCCCTTCTGTGCATTGATCAAAGCAATGTGAATGTTGTTAACACGACTCAGAGATTGAGAGGAAAACATGCCTGCGAGCGCCGCCCAGAGAGCGTGCGCGATGGTGATCGCGGTCACCGTGATCAGCACTTCCTTGGAGAGGTTGCTGAGGAGGTAGCCGAGCACTTGTTGGTCCTCCCTCACCCAAATGGGATGGAGAGGGTTCAGCTTGGTCGTCTCCTTGCCTTCCTTGTCCTTGGTGACGAGGAGGCGGGCGGGCTCCGGCATGGTTCCATCGACATACCCGAAGAGCCCGGCTCCCCTTAGGTGCGGCGTAACTTGCGTTCGCCACAGGACGTAGTTCGTCCGGGAGAGCTTCTCCGTGACTTGGCCGCTGAGATTGGATTGAGCGGCGCTGGAGGAAGACATGGCTTGGCACTAGATGGCAGCTAGGGTTTTGGAAGAGGAGGCTCTGATTACCATGTGCGAATAGGCGAAAGCGTCTTACCCTCGGTGTGAGGGGGCGCGTTGCATGTTATAGGCGCAGGGGCGCACCTCCCTGACAAGATAGCGCATACAAGTTTGTTGGAGAAGATTACAACTTGAAGAGGAAGAGATAGAGAGATAAGAGGTTTACAAGATATTAAACTACTTGTCTAACAACCTAGTCTATCTCCTAGACAACTCCTTATGCGCCAAGTCTTGGACTCCAACGTGACATCAACATGTGTTTGACAGATCGGTCGTTCGCTGTCAATTAATTGTCGATGGATTCCTTCGTACCAATTGCATTTTTGTTCGTCTACTTCTTATTTGTTCCGAGATTTGCGAGATTTTCCTCCCGTCCAACGAAATTATGACAAGATGACTAGTACATGAGAATGGAAATACCAGTCCAGAAATGTGCAAATAAAGAATATGTCATTGTCAAATCAGCAGTGCATATATGACAAAACGAATACTTGGGCGAGGGCCAAGAAGACAAGACACCCAACGCCAACTTACAGATTCCTTATTACAGAGCGGAAAGATGCTTTCCTCACCTGGTTTCTCATGGCTCCAGCAGCACACATACTTAAACAGATCACTTGTACTTGTACATGTCAAAGCACCAGGAGATACAAACAACTTGCTCACTGCAATTCTTCTACAAACCAAGGAAGGAAAATATCACACTCACACACACAAACCCCTTTACTTCAGCAACAAAGCGATGTGCTTTCTCATTCAGAGCCAGCGGCCCGGAAGCGGGAGATGCAGCTGTATACTTTCTTGGTCACCTTGGCTTGCATGTTGTCCACATACTGGTAAAATGCACACCTCCAGGTCTCGCTGCGAAACATGAAGATGCCCCAGTAGAGCCAGAACCCGAAGATGAACCCAGCAGCCACGAAGCAATACAACCACAATGCCTCTCTATCTTCATCCAGGCTTTTTTCAGTTTGCGCCGGTGTTGAGGAGTTTATGCAGTCTTCCAACGGAAATCCGCATAGCCCAGGATTATTACTGTATATGGACCGATTTGTGAGTGTCCGTAGCTGATCGCCTGTAGGTATCCTCCCTGACAAACTATTGCTCGACAAGTTCAGCACGCTGATGCTCTTTAAAGTTGCCAGGCTTTGAGGAATTTTCCCCGAGAGTTGGTTCCGAGAAAGGTCCAAGGCTTCTAGCAGTACCATATCGCCAATGTCTTCCGGAATACAACCTGACAGATGATTTCCTGATAAGTTCAGGTACCTGAGTCCAACAAGGGTTGTGAGCCCATTTGGGATCTCCTGTGATAGAGAGTTTCCAGATAAGTCGATACCGGCCATGCCTGCTATCAACAGAGAGTAATCATGCTCGACATTCTTCCAGACTATTGGAATTCGCGATGCATACAGATCATAGCCAGTATTTATATAGTCCTCAACATATTTACGGACATGTGTCATGCCAGTATAATTCGTAAAATCATCTGGAACAGGTCCAGTGAGCTTGTTTCTGGACAAGTCCAATATCTGGAGATTGTTAAAGTGTGAAATCTGGAGGGGTATGACACCTTCAAACATGTTTGATGACAGACGAAGAAATTTGAGTCCAGGTAAGCTGCTGCTTATCCAAGATGGTATTGTACCTGAGAAATTATTGCCTCCAAGGTCTAGAGTGATCAGGTTTTTACATTTCTCAAGATCCAAAGGAAAGGTTCCTATGAAATGGTTATTGGCTAGGTGTAGATAGCGAAGATTATCTCCACATGTCCCTGATGACGGAACTACACCACTCAAAGAGTTGCTGCTCAGATCTATGAATGTCAAACTTGGCATGCCCCAAAAACACTTGGAGAGACCTCCATGCAAGGCATTGTCTGATAGGTCTACGATTCTGAAATTAGTATAGTTACAGAAGAATACCTCGCCCCGGTCTGTCAGAAGGGTGCCATACAACTGGTTTTGACTGAAAGCCATATAGTGAAGCTGTCCTAGATGCTCGCCCATGCAACCCCTTAGGTCTGCAACAATGTTGTTTGCCGTGAAATCAATAAACCGCAGGGTTGTGCTGTTTTGGAAGGCTTGGTGGTGGATGCCAGAAAATCCGTTGTACCTAGCACTGAGAGTACGCAGCGCTCCTCTTGCGCAAATGGACGCCGGGAACAGCCCAGAAAAGTTGTTATCTGAAATGTCGACCCTATGCAGAAGGCTGCTATTCCCAAGTCCGGGGACGATGTGGCCGCTGAGCAGATTTCCAAACAGAAACAACTCCTTGAGTTTCCTCAAATGAGAGATGGTGCCTGGTAGCTGCCCATCCAAATAGTTACCCTCAGATCCCATGGACTGCAGTTCTGTCATGTTTCCAATCTCCAACGGGATGCTCCCTGTCAGATTGTTCCTCGTCAGGCTAAGCATTCGGAGCTTCATGAGCATCCCAATTGTCCGTGGGATTGATCCAGTCAAAGATACAAAGTCAAGAAAGAGCTCTTCCAAGCTCGTCAAGTTACCAATCTCTTCAGGTAGTGTGCCATCAAGCCCCAAATATGTCAGTTGCAGTACAACAAGGTGCTTCAGTTGGCCAATGCTGCGTGGAATGGCACCCGTCGAAAAATGGTTGTAGAGGATCCGCAACTCGACCAAGCTTGTTAGATTGCCAATCCCTTCTGGAATTGAACCGTACAGACCATTCCTAGACAAGATGAGTTTCTTCAGGTGGGGAAAGGCCGAGAAGTCCAATTTGTCAAGTGTGCCACTCAAGCTTACACCGGAAAGGTCGAGCTCTCTGATGTGCCCGGCCGAGTCGCAAGTGATGTGCGTCCAATTGCAAAGGATGGTGGAGTTGGCCAACGACCATGGCCCGAGGGACTCATCGGCATCATCCAAGCTAGCCTTCCAATTCACAAGTGCTTCAGCTTGATGTCGGATGTGGGCTACCACCGGCGTGATGACACATAGTAGGAAACAAGAGCAAGAGAGAAGCAGGCCTACAGGATGGAGATGCTTCATGGTGGCTTTGGAGTCCGGATGGGTGGTGGTTCATGGCTACAGGGACTCGGGGAGTATTAATCCTCCGGATGAGCCGGCCGGCCGGCCCTCCACTACAGTGGTGGTCTGGTGGTTTACAAATGGCACACTCTCAGTAGATGACGTAATGTCAGTTTAGACTAAGGAGAAGCTACATGATACTAGTAGTTTATTGTGGAGGGCTGTCCATAATAAGAATTAAGAAATTGCAAATGGTATTGTCTATTTATTTTTTATTTTTGCGGGGTAGGTATTGTCCATGATTGTGGCATTATCAGGGTGACACTTGGAAGCCATGGCACACAGATGCTTAACTTGGAATGACTGTCCAACCCGCAGATCAATCAGAAACAGAGGAGGATATTCAGAAACGGAGATGTAATCTGAACATGGAGACTTCTACTCGCTGTTTTGAGACATATATACAAATATTAGCTGCAGAAAAGTTCCGTCTCACTTTTATTCCTCCTGTATTTTCTTCCTGTGTATCTTCTCTCACGCCACGGCAATTCTCTCACAGTGTTTTCAGATGCTATCTTCACCGGTCTTTCTCCCGGTCGGACTAGTATGAATGCTGATAACAACACACGGCCTGCATAAGTGCATATGCATATGTAAAACATGAAACAACTTTTTTTTCACCGAATCGGGAAGCTGAATCCAACCCCCGATGCCCATGCCCAACTACAGATATGTGTATAGGCAGTATTCAGTTTTATCTCTGAGTCTAGTGTTTTGCACAACCTATCACAACTCCATCGAAAAGCCTCTTTTTATTCAAGATGTTAGCTTAGCATCTCCCTCTAGCTTAGTCTCCGTTGGGTGGGCCGTTGGTCAAGTCCAAGATGTGGACATCTCCCCCTAGCTTAGTCTTCAGTTTTTACTGTGTGAAGGGCAATCTTTGACTGAATTTGCTGAGGAGTTTGGCCAAGTGTTGGCGAAGACTGACATATGCCTCTGCTTCATGTTTCAGTTATGTAATACTGTATTTGGTTATTGTTATCGTTGTTTCACTGAATTTGAAATACGATGTAGACGCCTTCTTAGGCCCACTTAATAAAATGAGACCACAGTAGTTACACCCTAAGGCCATGCTCTTGGTTCCTCCAGCGAGCCTCGCTTCGCCTCGTCTTGCCATGCGAGGAGTTGCAGCAAGAAACGCGTTTGGATCGCTGGCTTGAGTGTCTTGGGCTTGTGCTGGCAAGGTTTGCTAGTTTTTTTCTCCTTGCTATCACAGGAGAACCAAACTTCCTGTATTTCTTCCTCTGTGTATCTTTTTCTCTCAGGCCACTGCAACTCACCGGAGGCAACGGGTATGTGGGCACTACAATCACAGAACACCAGAGGTTCTCCAACATAACGCTTTGGTTGATTAGATTGATGAGCAGCCAGCAAATTTGGCATATTACACTTCAGATTTTTTGTAGCCGGATTCATAAAATCCTCTGCTTAATATTGATCCGTGCGTTGGGGCTAAAAATGATAACATTCATATATTTCTAGAAACTCCAGAAAATGGCTGCGCAAGAAGTGCTCGAAACAGCATGTCTAGTGTTACTAACCAAAAAACAAACTACAGATTCAAAATATGACCAACTGATTTCAGAGAACTCATTCACTTTACTCCAAATAGCCTTTAGCTACCAAACAATCAAATTACAACTTCTACAACCGACCGTCCAACTAACAAAGGAGGGGATACACCATTACTTCAACAACAAGCGACGCACTTCATCATTCTGGCCCTTTAAACTGGAAGCATGAAATGCAGCAGTGTATCTTCTTCAGAACCTTCTGATCTGCAGCAAATGTAGAGAGGACGATCTCATTTCTTTATCTTTTAAATATTTGTAAAAGGACTCATGCATAACGATTCAATTACTTCTTTTATCATAAAAATATACAAGATATAGCAAACAATAATATAAATACATTTGTCACAAGAGAGCAAGCAACTATATGCAATTACAGTAGAAGCATGAAGATAAAAGTTCTATCTGCAACAAAAAAAAGCATGTTCCAGTAAATGCAATCATACTTTTTTTCCAGAATGAAAAACAATACTGGCATACAAATCATCAGCAGCGCTGCGAGATGTAATTTTTGTTTAATATATTACACCAAAATCAGTGCTTCAAAGAAAGAATAGTAAGTTACTTGAGTCTGGTGGCATCATGCAATACTGAGCTGGAAAATTGCATGGGGTTAGAGTTACCTGTGCATTGACCTTTTGGTTGCCAGCACTTTTGCTTCTGAACAAGTTTATGTGCACTGGTATTAACAAGTAAGCCATATCAGAATACACATATGACAAAAACAAACATAAGGTATCGAAGCTTTTAATTTTAAATAGGGTTTCCTTACATTTTGTCCCAAAAACACATGCAGAGTAAATAACATAAAAAAACACATAGATGTTGCTTTGCAGGATAAATACTTAGTTGGCATTTTACAAAACATAAGAAAAAATTAAGATCTTGCATTCGAGGATTTCAAGATTTTAAACCTCAGCCTGCATTTTGATTCCATCAAGAAAACTTTAGTGTTGGTATTTTGTTCCTCGAAGAATTTTGCGGGGGAAAAATATTACGAACTACTCCCTTAGTTCAGAATTATAAGATGTACTTCGGATGTATATAGACGCATTTTAGTGTCCTTGTTTACTCATTTCAGTCCGTATGTAGTCCATATTGAAATATCCTAAACATCTTGTAATTGTTAAGGTAGGAAGCAACTTGTATGTCTATGAAACTGTACCCACACATACTGAGTTAACAAATAACTTCACATACTTATAAATCAGCAAGATAACTACTTCACAGATTCCATTAGAATAAATTGCAAGGACAAACGGAACTCCTGGAATGAATAGAGGTGTGCTAGCAAGAGGAAGTTAAGAAATACCTTCTGCACGTCATTGCTTTCATTCACAGACGTCTGCACAGCATCTTGATTTTTAAGGTATGTTCGTAGGCGATGTTCCATTGTAAGCTGTGAAGCAAGTTTAAATAAGTAAATCATCGTTTTACTAAAGAGAAGCTTTATTTTGGCCACAAAACGGCAAAAGAAAAGGAAAGCAAAGGTCATAATGTCTGCTATAACTTGTATCGGGATTTTATAGCTGATCACATGGTGCTTTTTTACTACCAAGATGTCGTTAACATAGCAAAAAGTATTGCAATAAAAATTAGTACTTCCAAATAACAAAATCACATAAGCGGGTGATTAATAGTATGTAATTCTGAAGCATATGTTTATGCTAAACAGACATATGTTTCTACCACATAACACAAGACTAGTGCAGATGCAATACAGACAGAAAATGTATTCAATGTTCAATTAAATGATCACCTCAATGGGGTGTTTTACGCCAGATGGAGGGATGGGATATTCCCCACGAGTCATATGCATCCCACAGACACCCTTGCTGTCAGAAACACCCCTCTCAAGATAGAGATACCCTTTTTTTCCAAAATCTTCACCATGGCAGTTCTTGCATAGCCAAAACTTCTTTCCATCCTCATCTATGCCATAAGCAACAACTAGAACACCGTGAGGTTGAAACTTCTTCCCTTCCCCAATGTCATCAAATGAGTCAGGTGGGGGGTATTTCTCAATTGTCATCAAACCACCATCATACTGATCAAAAGAAGATGGAGCAATAAAGATGGTGATAGCGACAGGATTTATAGAAACAGCCTTCATCAGGTAGTGATCAGATCGCGGAACCTTCAGAGACCCACCAATTCTTGCTATCAAAGGCTTGCCAAAAGACTGGCATTCTGTCACGCGTACATCATCTTCATAGACATACTCATTGAATGGATACTCCTGTTCTGTTGTTAAGCCATTCTGCTCAATATATTGAAATGCGAAGCTGAACTGACCCCCTTTGCAGCCTTCCCGATGGTATTCACAGTCCAGCACTTGTTGCACAGAGAATTGCAGTAGTTCTTTTTTTTTTAGAACGAAGGCTTGCGAGGAGCCCGGCTTTGAATTAACAAAGCCATCAACCGGCCAGGAGTTACAGCAAACAACCAAATTACAGCGGTCAGAAGGATACAATGGGAACACTGGACTGAAACGCTAACTACAACCTCCACAAGCAGCTAATGCAAAGGAAATTAAGATTACAGCTTGCAAAGGCCGAGCACTCCACACTAGGATCATATGAGGAAAAGCAGAGCAGCAAAGCAGGGCATATCCGACCTTCAAAGATGGCCATGCTCCAGGAACACCTAGAGAAGAAGGGGAACAACATCTTCCATCTCAATCACCGAAGAGGGACCCTACCCCCTCGCCATGGCTCGTAGGCGCCGCACCGTCGGGGTTTCGAGGAGCTCACCCTAGAGCTCGAAGAATGCCGCCCTCACATCGGAAGGTGGACATAGTGCGGCCACTTCAATTTGGGATATCCCTAGCCGGCCGCTCCGCCACGGTCCATGCCCAGCTAGGTGGAAATACGCTTCGTGGAATCGGACGATGAAGAGGAGGCAGCTCCGTCCCTCACCTGCAGCGCCTCCCGACCGCATCCCGCCTCCCTAACGGCGCCTCCAGCAAGGTCACGGCGCGCAAGGCGCCGCCGCCGCCAAATCCGAGAGGATATAAGGTTTTCACCCGGGCAGGGTGAGTCGGGGTGGAAGCAGGGGATCTCGGCTGCGCCCCCATGGAGGAAAGCAGCGCCCTTGGGCGTTGCCGCCGCCGGACCGGCCGGACCGGCCAAGGTTTCCCCCGGTCCCCTAGCTGTCCACCAACTCGCACCAACGCCAGGGCCAGAGAGCAAATCACAAGCCACCGCCGACGGCGAGAGAGAGGTAGCCGGGAAGGGATTTCGAACCTCCAGATCTGACGAAGAATCTTCGCGCCGCGGCCGGATTCCACCAACCACCCGCCGCCCGCGCGGCCAGGCACACTGGCCAGCACCCCTGCGAACGCCGCCCACCGCCCGACAACGCCGCCTCTCCGGTTGGGGCCGCCGCCCCAGGAACCGCAGGCCTCCGAGAGGGGATGGAGCGCCTACATCCTCGCCGCCACCTTCACCGGTGCCCGCGCAGGCTTCCCGGCGGCCGTCTCCGGTAGCGGCGAGGGGAAGAAGGGCGTGGAGGGGGGTGGCGGCGGCCGCGGAACCCTAGTCGCCCAGGGGGGCGACGCGAGGGCCGGGGGGGGGGGGGAGTTCTTGCAGTAGTTCTCCATACAATATCCAGTGCAAAGCTTCAGTTGCTTCAACAGGTGCAATGGCCCAGCAAGATCCACAGGCTAACTGGTCTCTTACACTGGTTACTGCACCTAGCGCTCGCCAATCAACGCTGTCAGGCGGAAGACGGGTCATAAAAATAAACTAGTCCTCAGTAAGATCTGCCGCCATTGTCATTTGTCTTCTAAAGGCCTCATCTTTGACTTTACTGCAGAGCTCTAGATAGGACGATCTTCCTTTGAATAGATGGTACCTATACTCTTTTGCAGACTCACTGGAGTATTCCTTGTTGCACTGCTTCACCCATGCATCAAATTGCTGTCTTTTGATGAACTGGTCCTCTTCATCATCAGGCAGTTCCCTGATCCAAGCAGCAATATCCTCTGCAGTGATCTCTCTGGGTGGTTCATCAGCAGCGCTGACTCGCTCCTGTGACAAGAGCAATGCTGATATTGATGCTACTGCAAAAGCTAGGCCATTCCACAGAAGATTGGATCTGTCATCGCCACCCTGAATAGACGAAGTAGGATTTCTAAACAAACATGGCTTCCTCATCAGCCAACGCTCCTGCACATAAGGATTCATCACATGATAAGTAAGATGGTGACACTGTTGTATAAGATTTAACAAGACATAGCTATTGAATTCCAAAGATATTTCAGTAACTAAAGATATTTATCTTATTAAATGAAAACTGTAGCATAAAGAAAATAAATACCACCTCTGTTTCATAATATAAAGCCCTTAGTTTTTGCAAACTACTCCATAAGCATTCTGAAGCAATTCAGGCAACAACATTCCTCCATAAGCATAAATTTATTTGGCTCAATAAAATAATGTACTTGAGAATCTTCATTCTCAAGCAGGCAGAAGTGGACAAGACGATCTCTTAGGTAGGTTTACTAATATGTTAGGAAGTGGGGCAGCAGGAAATCAACGACATTTTCTGCAACATCTCGATCAAAGGTAACAATTCAAATGAGACCCTCATATAAAAACTTTTTGACTCCAGCATTTACTAGCAGAGTAGCTATTTTAGGAATTATATTTGCACCTAGAGATGAATGATAGAATAAATAGGTGGCACAGTATGTTTGTAAAACAAGTAACCAACCTACCTTTGAATGAATGATGTTTTGAGTAGGAGACGGGGGGGTGTTCCAGCTAAGCAGTCCACAAGCGCCAACCCTGAAAATAATAAATCAATACGATGTTAACTCACAATTACAAAGACAAAGGCTAAACAGGAAGGGAAAATAATAGTAGCCGCAGAAGTATAATAGGGAGTGGAAAATAACAAGAGCCTGGCTTGCATATAAGGATTGTTGCTGCTTTTTGGCCGGGCTTTGCATAGATATATTGTTATTGTTCCTTGCAGGAAATGGTTCATCAATGGCTAAGCCAGCCAACAGCACATGCTTATAAAGCCTGGACTAATTATTGACAAATGAAACGGTAGCAGTAACAACAGGTAAAACTGAACAGTAAATGGGCTTCGCGTTCATCTTAGCTGTCTGAGCAAAGCGAGGATAACTGTTCGATAACTGACAAAACGGTAAGGCCAGACGACAGTAGCTTCAGGTTCACATGAGCATAGGATCTGACACAATGATCTTACCGACTTAATAAATGGCAGCAAAATAGCACATCGCATGAACAGTGTGACCCGAGTGTCAGGCATGTCAAGCTACACATTCAGTTAACACTGTCGATATATTCATGCATAGGTGTGTGTAGCGCTCCAGACAATACCACTTTGGCAGATCCGACGGCTCACTCAGGCTCCATCGTCATCGACTAGTCACCACCGTCAGATCTAGTTTACCGTTATTACCGTCAATAGTTTCTTTTACTTTCAAGTTTCACTGTTGGCAGTAAAGCCTAGAACACAGCCCGGATGTGGCTGGAAAAGCATCTATCATTCTAGAATTCCAAACTGCCTCTCATGGCTGATATACGAACCCTAGTTCATACTTGTTCCCCAATAAGGCATCTGATCTGCCCAATTCTTCCAACAATTCATCTACAAAACATGGATCCATAGCTTACAGATCAATTATGACCTGACACCAAGGCGAGCGGATCTACGAGGGGAGCGCTACTGGCCGTCAGCGGCCGGCGGCGGCGATGGCGAGGAACGGCGACATCACGCTAGGGTTTTAAATACGGTAGCGAAATGCATACACGTAGTACGATCAGAATCCACGCTCACCTCGCTAGCCGTGAAGCGCGGGCAGCCATAGGAACCGGATCTCCCGCGCCGGAAGGGGGAAGGGGCGGCACGAGGGGGAACGGGCGGCGCGGCGGCGGGGAGGGCGGCGTCGCGGCGGGGAGGGCGCAAGAGAAGGTGAACCTTTGGGTTCTGTCTCTGCGGGAGCGGGGGGTTATGGTGGACGATCCTCCAATCAGAGGACGACTCGTCTAGGATCTCAAAAAAGAAAGTGCGATCATGCATCTACCGATATTATGCAGAGAGCACCTTGTTCTAACCTTTATTAGTTCTGCAGTACCTTCAGGCCACGATACGGAATGAAACATCAGTCGAGTTTTTTCCTCTAGACTAGAAATGCAAAGCTTGCATCTTAGTGCATTGATGCAACGATTAGAGATACAGAGATTGTGTTAGATTGTCACATTTAGGACCAACTTAGAGCATCTACAGCTAGATCTACAGTTGGGCTTCTCAAATGCACTTATACATTCAGGCAGACGTCCGGTCACAAAATTGTAACAAAGAATGTTCAAATCTACCATATAGACTCGAGCTGACCGGCGCTCCCCATATCCAGCTCATATATTAGGTGGATATGTTGAGGGACGGACGCGTCCACTATGTCCCGCCGCTCTAGATGCCGCCGCGGTACGTCTCGCTCTTCTCGGATTACACCTTGCCCTCTATATGTGTTCGACAAATTGTTCGAGCAGTTTTTTTATTCTTTTGTAGGCAAAAACGATGGATTCGAACGGTTCGTCGAATGAGGATTATCAAGGCATGGATTTTGACGAAATAATTTTAAAAGAGTTCTTCGATTTGTCAGATTAAGCCGATGAAGATGCTTAGATGATGAGGATGATCAATATCCAGGAGAAAATGGAGAGGGAAGTGGAAATGGAGCACATTCTGTACTTCAAGGATTTGTGTTTGACACAAGAAAAATTTTATAACGCGCTCCGTGAGAAGGGAAGAGGAGGAGTATGGATTTCTCTCATGCGCCAGGGAAAAGAAAAATGCGGGCATGCCAGTGTATCGTAGTACACAAAGAAAAGTGGTACGGGAAACAAGTATTTCATTAATCTCATCGGGTAAACAAAATTACAAGATCCCGTAACAAAAATTGCGCTCTGTGGCCTACTAGCGCGGCCAGCCTGACTGTAGCGATTGCGGTCTCTGGTTCCCGGGTCCTCGAAAGGCTCCCGGTTAATTACTCCCGCGGGTTGCTCCACGAGATACCTCCGATTAAGCCGTGTGGTCATCTTTGTCGACCTCGCTTCATGTTCTCCATGCATGATGATGATGGTGTGTGTAGGGTGTGGGCAGCGGCAAAGCCCGTGTCCTCGTCGGTGCACGTGTCGCTCAAAACATGGTTTTGTGCTAGCCACGTCCGCCCTCGCCGTCGCGCTTCGTCAGTCTTGACAGCGTTGATGTAGTCGGTATTGGGGTAGCATGGATCCTGTTTGGCTCGGACTTCTTGACGATGTAGCAGCTTCGTCGGGGTAAGCAATGGGTTGCCTCGTGGGAGTATTCTTTTGTGGAGACCGGTGTCGGTGTAAAACTAACCGTCGCTCGCATCGGCATTGCCGATGTGGTTGGTGCCTCGTATCGACTAGACGCCGAGGTTACGACGGTCTGTGAAGACAAAGGCTCCGCCTCATGAGACCGTGGAAGGTAACATCTTAGAGGGGCGTGGTGGATGCCTCGTCTTGGCCAAACGCCGTATTCGGTGGTCTGCCAAAACAAGGATCATGCCGCGGGGCCGAAGAAAGGTAACATTATGGAGGGGCGTGGTTGATGCCTCATCTCAGCTAGACGCCGTATTCGGTGGTCTGCTAAGACAAGGATCACGCCACCTGTACGAGAAACGAGACCTGATGCAATGAAGGGTGTGATAACCCACAAGTATAGGGATAGTTGTAGCCTCTTTCAATAAGTAAGAGTGTCGAACCCAACGAGGAGCTAAAGGTAGAATAAATATTCTCTCAAGTTCTATCGACCACCGATACAACTCTACGCACGCTTGACGTTCGCTTTACCTAGAACAAGTATGAAACTAGAAGTACTTTGTAGGTGTTTTTCGATAGGTTTGCAAGAAGGTAAAGAACACGTAAATAAAAGCTAGGGGTTGTTTAGATAAAGAAGCAATAAAGTAAGTATTAGTAGAGAGCTTTTTGTTACGAGAAAGTTATTTGTCCAAGGCAATCGATAACTAGACCGGTAATCACTACTGCAATTCTATTTGAAGGAGAGGCATAAGCTAACATACTTTCTCTACTTGGATCATATGCACATATGATTGGAACTCTAGCAAGCGTCCGCAACTACTAAAGATTCATTAAGGTAAAACCCAACCATAGCATTAAAGCATCAAGTCCCCTTTTATCCCATACGCAAACAACCTACTTACTCGGGTTTGTGTTTCAGTCACTCACGCAACCCACTATAAGCAAATCATAAACATATTGCAAACCCTATAGCGGGGATCCCTCACGCTTGCGCGACACGGAGAGCACCATAGGACAGCACCAATAATAAAACATGCAACTCAAACCAATCACGATCATCAATTAACCCATAGGACAAAACAGATCTACTCAAACATCATAAGATAGCCATACATCATTGGGAAATAATATATAGCGTTGAACACCATGTTTAAGAGATTACAGCGGGTAAGAGAGAGGTTACACCGCTGCATAGAGGGAGGAAGAGTTGGTGATGAAGGCGGTGAAGTTGTTGGTGAAGATCACAGTGATGATGATGGCCCCCGGCAGCGTTCCGGCGCCACCGGAAGCAAGGGGGGAGAGAGCCCCCCTTCTTCTTCTTTTTCCTTGACCTCCTCCCTAGATGGGAGAAGGGTTTCCCCTCTGGTCCTTGGCTCCCATGGCTTGGGAGGGGCGAGAGCCCCTCCGAGATTGGATCTATCTCTCTGTTTCTGCGTTCTCTGATTCTACCCCTTCACCGTTTTCTTTATATCTGGAGATCCGTAACTCCGATTGGGGTGAATCTTTCGCCCAGATCTTTCTCATAAAATTATCTTTCTTGCGCCAAAAGAAGAGCGTCAACCTCCTTACGGGTGGACCACGAGGGTCAGGGGCGCGCCTGGGGGGTTAGGGCACACCCCCTACCTCGTGACCACCTCGGACACCGTTTCGCGTTGATTTTACTTCCCAAAAATCATAAATATTCCAAAAAAATCTCCGTCCGTTTTTATCCCGTTTGGACTCCGTTTGATATTGGGTTTCTGCGAAACAAAAAACATGCAACAGATAGGAACTGGCACTGGGCACTGGATCAATATGTTAGTCCCAAAAATAATATAAAAAATTGCCAAAAAGTATATGAAAGTGAATAATATTGGCATGGAACAATCAAAAATTATAGATATGACGGAGACGTATCAGGGTGCATGTCACATCCCTAGTCTGGTATGACTTAGACTAGCTAGCTATTTGTGCATCATATTTAAATTTCATTTAAATTTGAAATGAGGATTGGTGGAACCCTCAGAATCTTTTTTTTTTAAAATGACCCAAATAAAAATTTCTCCAAAAGGGTCCAAGAAAATGCTCATGATGCCCTCAAAAAAATATTGGACAGAGATAAAAATCAAAACAATATTTTTAGGAGCTCATGGATATTTATTTTGGCCATTTGGATTAATTCAATAAATATTTGCATTGGAAATATATTTCTATATATATGAAATATGGTCCAAAAATTATGCCATTTATAAAAGAGCTCTGGAATAATATATCTAGCTCCTGCAAAAATTGGCATAAGCAAATAAAATGGTTTAGTATTTTTATTAAACCAGACAAATGTCAGAAAAAAATAGAAAAAGGGAAATAAACAGGAAAACCTCACCTGTGCTTACCTGGGGCTCTCCCCTGCGCAGCCCAGCAGCAGCAGGCCGGCCCAGCCAGGAGGCGGCCCAGCCCGCCAGCTCCTCTGTCGTCTTCTCCCCCTCGCCCAAGCAGGTGCGTGCCCGCGCCACAGCCGGCCGCGGCCACGCGCCCGGCCACGCCACCTCCCTCCCTGCCTGCCTCTCCCCTCCTCGTCTGGATGCTTGGATCGACGCCACGCGCCGCCCCGGTCTTTTTCCCCTCCCTCTCGCTCTCCCTCCTCCCCTGGACATCTCCCTCTCCCCGCGCCCGAAGCGCTGCCGCCGCCGCAGCCCACCACCGACGCGCTCCCCGCCGTCCCCTCGCCCCTCAGTGGAGTCCACGAGCTCCGCCACAACCCCCTCCACCTCCTCGTCGAGCCACGAACCTCCGGACGGCCTCCATCGTCGCCACCGTCCTCGTCTTCAACCTCGGCCGTCCGAGATCGTCTTCACCGCCCTGTTCTGCTCCGGCCTTCCCCGAGCAAGCTGACCAGCCCATCGACCTCCCCGTGAGCCTCTGCTTCGAACCCCTCTCCTCCTCCTCGCGATTACGCCGTCTAGGCCTTAGTCCCGCCATGGCCGAAGCTCGCCTCCGCTCGAGCTTGTCGCCGGCGTTGCTCCGGCGACCCTTTGGCCACGCTCGTGCACCTAGCACTCTCGCCGCACCTCGTAGTGCCCCGCTAGCGCTTTAGTTCGCGCATTTGCACGCTGCAGCCGCGTCCCCGAACACAGCCGAACTCCGGCGGCCGCAAAGCGTGGTCGCCGACGTCGTTCTCGGCCACCCCAGCTCTGGCCGAGGGCACTGCTCGACGCGCCGCATCGCCAGCTCTTCGAAGAGCCTAAACACGCCTCGAACGGAGCCCTGTGGGTGATTCCCGCGGCGTTCCGCCGTCTCGGGCCTCGCTGGCGGCTAAACGCCGGCG
Organism: Triticum aestivum; assembly: GCF_018294505.1. Taxonomy (NCBI): domain Eukaryota; kingdom Viridiplantae; phylum Streptophyta; class Magnoliopsida; order Poales; family Poaceae; genus Triticum; species Triticum aestivum. Next base: position 704,192,229 of record NC_057801.1, read on the forward strand.
AGTTGACCGGGTTTGACCCCCCAGGGTCGCTGACTAGTGGGGCCAGGCCCTGCTAATTCTAACTAAAAAAAATAAACCAAACCTAACTAGCCACTAACACTGCCCAGTGGGCCCGACCCCCCCTAACCTTTTAATTAAACTAAATTAACCCCTGTTAACCCCCCTGTCACTGACGTGTGGGTCCCACACGTCAGATTTGACCTGGACAGCCGCGTTGACCCGCTGATGTAGTGATGACGTCATGCTGACGCAATTATATATTTTCTGGAATTAAAAATAATTCAGAAAATCCAGAAAATGTTTTAAACTTCAAAAATTCATAGCAATTCAACCGTAGCTCAGATTAAAATAATTTATATATGAAAAATTATCAGAAAAATGCAACCTTTCCATCTGTACTAGTTTCATGCATGAAAAACCAACTTATACATGCTGAATATGGGAAAACACATTATGGCATATATAAGAGACTTAATTTAGAAATGCATTTGAACCTTTGGTTCAAATGGACTTCAAACCAAATGTTTACTAGTTGCATTAGCTCAAACAGCATCACATCTACATGCCATGTTCATGCATCATATTGTTGCATATGATTGTGTATTGATTGCCGGCACCGTTCCTTCTCGATAGGTCCTGCTCCGGAGACGTTCCAGAGTACCTGTCCGTGAAGCAGTGCCTCCCTTGTTGATTTACCAGGCAAGCAAACCCCCTTGTTCATTTCGATAAAACCCTACTCTCTCGCTCCTGCTCTCAGTTATTGCATTAGGACAACAACGATTCATCTGCTACTTTGTGCTGCGGTAGTTGAACCCATTCCTCTGCATGACCTGTCATTGCCACAGTAAATAGTTGAAACCCACTAGCATGTGTAGGAGTTGATTGAAGCCATTGTTGTGTTCCTACCATGCTATGCCTGCTATTGCTTAGAGTTGTGTCAGGTCTGGTTCATTGGGAATGAATTGGAGTGTTACGATATGTTCTGATGCTGAGAGTGAAGTGTGTGAACACGATTTGGTAAAGGTAGCGGTGAGAGGCCATGTAGGAGTACATGGTGGGTTGTCTCACTGGAACCGTCCTTAAGCACTGAGTTCTATGTATGTTGTCCAATGACTCGATACTACCACACATTGGGTTCCGGTAACTCGACCCCTCTCGACTTATTAACCAACTTGGTCTCTGTCCAGGAGTCGCAACTAGTTTCTGGTGTTTGTAGGTAGTGCTATTTTTCTACCAAGTGGCACCCGGCAGGGTGGGCTTGGGACAGACTAGGCACACGTGGCACGGTGTACCGAGTGGCACCCGGTTGGTGGGCTCGGGAACCCTGCTCACATCGTTTGGGGCCGTGAGCGACACCCCGGCCGGATCTCCTTGCGGATGGAACCCGAATAGGCGATAAACCTGGGCTAGAGTCTTGTGTGGTTAGTCAGGTCGTGGCCGACACCCTCGCCAGGCTTCCGCTTGAAGGTTGCCGAGATACATGACGTGTACATGGCGGTAAGTGGCGAGAGCGTGTGTGAAGAAGTACACCCCTGCAGGGTTAACATGATCTATTCGAATAGCCGGGTCCGCGGTTATGGACTTCTTGGATGCTTACATGGTACATAGACAACTTGAAGTGGATACTATAAAATGCTCAAGACAAGTGTGAGTGCTATGGATGGCCTTCTCGTAGGGAGACGGGGATGAATCCATAGTAGTGTATTGTGTGGTGATTAGTGGACTCGTGTACGTTGTTTCACCTCAAGAGTTTCTGGTAGTCGTAGAACAGGATAGCCACAGAGTCAAAGCTGGCTTGCTGCAACTAAACCCCACATTACCCTCTTGATACAAATGCATGTATGATAGGATCTGATGTAAGTCTTGCTGAGTACCTTTGTACTCATGTTGCTTTATTTATGTTTTTGCAGCGGAGATTTCGGTCTTACTAGTGTTCTCGTGGACTTCGACTAGTAGCTAGTACCTCAGCTACGATCTTGATCGGATGTTGTAGATAGTCAGGCTCTTCAGCCTTTTTCATTTATAGATGTCTGTACCCAGACATGTAATGCTTCCGCTTGTTGCTTGATTGCTCTGACTGTTGGGTCATGTGACCCCTGTTTGTAATAATGCTGTGATGGCTCTTCTGAGCCTTATCTATATGATTGTTGAGTTATGCTGTGATGCCATGTTGTACAACACATACTTGCATGTTATGCGTACGTGTAATGTGTATTGTTATGTGTGGGATCTGACTACCTAGTTGTTTATTCTTAGTAGCCTCTCTTACCGGGAAATGTCTCCTAGTGCTTCCACTGAGCCCTGGTAGCTTGCTACTGCTCCGGAACACTTAGGCAGGCCGGCATGTGTCCTTCTTCGATCCTGTGTCTGTCCCTTCGGGGAAATGTCACGCGATGAATACCGGAGTCCTGCTAGCCCGCTACAGCCCGGTTCACCGGAGTCCTGCTAGCCCAGTGCTACAGCCTGGATTCACTCGCTGATGACCGACACGTTCGATGCTGGGTCATGGATGCCTGTCCCTGTAAGTCTGTGCCACTTTGGGTTTACGACTAGCCATGTCAGCCCGGGCTCCTTATCATATGGATGCTAGCGACACTGTCATATACGTGTGCCAAAAGGCGCAAACGGTCCCGGGCTAAGGTAAGGCGACACCCGTGGGAATACCGTGCGTGAGGCCGCAAAGTGATATGAGGTGTTACATGCTAGATCGATGTGGCATTGAGTCGGGGTCCTGACAGCTTTGGTATCAGAGCCTGACTGCCTGTAGGTTTACCAAGCCATACTGGTCGAAGTTGAGTCTAGAAATTCTTTAGTTATGTAAGGGAATTGATTGTGGGAAGGAACGTAAGGCTCTTTTACTCCTTTACCTCATGGCCTTCTGATCTGAGTCCTCCTATCTTCCTCCGGGGTTAAGGAACTAGGCTTCTCTTCCGTCTATCAGGATCACGTGTTACTACTCCGTAGTTCCATAGGATTGGTTGATCAGAGTCATATCCCAGCTTTGAGCATTCCGGTGTAGTCTGCTTAGTATGATCTCAGAACTTTGAGTAATACTGATGAGTATGTTACCACCCCATTTTTAGTAGGATGTCTCATTCTGAGCATTTTACTGTCGTTATGCTGCCGAAATTTCCCTAGGAGTTCGAGAGATACTAATTCCTTGTCCTACATTCTACATTCTATAGTTAATGCTGATTCCGTCCTTGGTTTCGTTTCTCAGGATGTCATCAGCTAAGCAAAGTTCCGTTGCTCGTAGCCAGAACCACGGAGATGGTAGGGATGAGGATCCTCCCGGCCAGCCTTTGTTGACAGAGTTCATGTTAGAAATGGAGAGGAACAAGCGTGAGTCTAACCGTTTGTTGGCACGTATCGAGGAGAACACCGCACGCCAGTCCAATAAGTCTGCTACCATTCATGACTTCATTCGTTTGCACCCACCTACCTTTCATCATTCCATCGAGCCACTCGATGCAGATGACTGGCTCCGTAGCATCACTCATAAGCTGCGTTCCGCGAGCGTAGCTAAAGATGACAAGGTCACCTATGCCACATACCACCTGGAAGGTCCTGCTAGTCTTTGGTGGCAGAACTATGAGACTTTGCTTCCAGCCGGCCAGATTCCTACCTGGAAGGATTTCACTGAGGCTTTTCGCGAGCATCACATTCCCAGGCCCTCCTTGATCGCAAGAGAGAAGAGTTCTGTAGTTTCACCCAGAGTAAGATGGCTGTTGATGCTTATAGCAGAGAGTTCGAGAACCTTGCCCGCTATGCCACAGAAGAAGTGTCCACGGACACCAAGAAGCAAGCTAGGTTCCGGAAGGGTCTCAACCCCAAGTTGCGTCGTGATCTCCACCTGCATCATTGTGATACATTCCAAGCCCTTGTGAACAAGGCCATCAATGCAGAGACAGCTCAACTCACTTACGAGGAGTCTCGTAAGCACACCCGTGATTTGGGATCTCCCTCTGGCTCTAGTTCCCAGAAGCGCCGGATTTGGGTTCCAAACTCCGCTCTTCCTTCCGGTTATACACCGAGGTCATCTCATGTGGTGCCTCCTCCAGCTCAGTCGTATGTTCCACCCAGGCCTACTGGTAGACCGTTTGTCAGTGCGGGTCCCCGTCCAACCTCAGGGACTTGCTTCACATGCGGGAAGCCAGGACACTATGCACGTGATTGCTCTCAGACTAGTTATGCTCCACCCCAGCCCGAGAAGACTGTTGGATGTATTAAGCCATCACGCGAGATGATCAGTGTCAAGTCAGCCCCCACTGAACGTGGACGTGTGCATCACGTCTCAGCTAAAGACGCTCATGATGATCCAGATGTCGTTCTTGGCACACTCCTTGTCAATTGTCACCCAGCATCAGTTCTATTCGATACTGGAGCATCTCACTCCTTCATTTCTGAAAGCTATGCTACTTGCACAACCTGTCATTTTGTGGAATGCCAACTCCGCTAGTCATCCAAACTCCTGGATCCAAATGGCAAACCTCTAGTGTAAGCCATGGTAACGAAATCCTTGTTGACAGACTTGTATTCCTTGCATCACTTGTAGCCCTCAACTCTTCAGATATTAACATCATCTTGGGTATGGACTGGATGACAGCTCATCATGCCAAGATTGATTGTTACACAAGATCTGTTCAGCTTACACACCCATCTGGCAAGATAGTCACCGTCTCCACTAGAGTTGCAAAGCGTCAGCTCTATTCTCTTAATGCCAGCCCTCTTCCAGACCTTGAAGATATCCGGTAGTCCGTGACTTTCCGGATGTCTTTCCAGAGGAACTGCCAGGTGTTCCACCTGACAGAGATGTAGAGTTCGTCATAGATCTTATCCCAGGAACAGCTCCAATCTCCCGGAGACCTTACAAGATGGCACCCTTAGAACTAGCCGAGCTTAAGAAACAACTCGATGAGTCCTTGCAAAAGGGTTTCATCCGTCCTAGTTCTTCTCCTTGGGCTTGCCCCGTCCTCTTTGTCAAGAAGAAAGACGGTACGGACCGGATGGTTGTAGATTATCGTCCCGTTAATTTGGTCACGATAAAGAACAAGTATCCGCTTCCCAGGATCAACGACCTGTATGATCAGCTCGCTGGATCCTCAGTCTTCTCCAAGATGGATTTAAGGTTAGGCTACCATCAAATCAAGATCAGAAACGGGGACATTCCCAAGACAGCTTTTGTCACTCGTTATGGCCAGTACGAGTACACCGTCATGTCCTTTGGCCTAACCAACGCCCCAGCCACATTCTCCCGCCTGATGAACTCGATCTTCATGGAGTACTTAGATAAGTTCGTCGTGGTTTACCTCGATGATATTCTTATTTACTCGAAGAACGAGGAAGAGCATGCCGAACATCTTAGACTTGTGTTAGAAAAACTCAGAGAACACCGCCTTTATGCCAAGTTCTCCAAGTGTGAATTTTGGTTGCCAGAAGTGACCTACCTAGGCCACGTAATCTCTGGTAAGGGCATTGCTGTCAATCCCGAGAGAGTTCAAGCCGTTCTCGATTGGACTCCACCTGAGACCGTTAAACAAGTTAGGAGTTTCCTTGGTCTAGCCAGCTATTGTCGCCGCTTTGTTGAAAACTTCTCCAAAGTAGCCAAACCCCTCACGGAACTTCTCAAGAAAGATAAAAAGTTTGAGTGGTCCCCACAGTGTGAGTACAGTTTTCAGGAACTGAAAAGACGCCTGACTTCTGCTCCCATACTTGTGCCACCGGATTTCACTAAAGACTTTATTATCTACTGCGACGCCTCACGACAAGGACTAGGTTGCATTCTTATGCAGGATCGTCATGTGATTGCCTATGCATCTCGACAGTTGCATCCACATGAGGAGAATTATCCTACACATGATCTAGAGCTTGCAGCCGTAGTCTATGCACTCAAGACCTGGCGACATTACCTCCTTGGTAAACGTTGCGAGATCTACACCGATCACCAGAGTCTCAAGTATATCTTCACCCAACCGGATCTGAACCTTAGGCAAAGACGTTGGTTGGAGTTAATCACAGATTATGATCTAGGGATTACCTACACCCCAGGCAAAGCCAATGTCATGGCTGATGCTCTAAGCCGTAAATCCTATTGCAACAATCTCATGTTGCAGCAAGGCCAACCACTTCTCCATGAGGAATTCTGTAAGCTTAATCTTCACATTGCTCCTCGCGGATTCCTTTCTACCTTGGTGGCGAAACCTACCCTTGTGGATCTTATCATCGAAGCCCAGAAACATGATACGGGGATTACCCGGATCAAGAGAAACATTAAGAAGGGAGTTGGTGGATGTTTCTCTATGGATGATCGCGGTGTTGTTTTCTTTGAGAATCGCTTGGTGGTTCCCAAGAAGCAACATCTTCGGCAGTTGATTCTTAAGGAGGCGCATGAATCTCCTCTCACAATTCATCCCGGTAGCACTAAGATGTATCAGGACCTACGCCAGAGGTTCTGGTGGACTAGGATGAAGAGAGAAATCGCTGAGTTCATTGCTAAATGTGACGTATGTCGTCGCGTTAAGGCAGAGCATCAAAGACCTGCTGGCACCCTTCAGCCTTTAGCTATTCCTGAATGGAAATGGGATAAAGTTGGTATGGACTTCATCACCGGCTTTCCCAGGACCAAGAGAGGGAATAATGCTATCTTCGTAGTCATTGATCGTCTTTCCAAAGTGGCTCACTTCCTTCCTGTTCGAGAAAATATCACTGCTAGTCAGCTTGCTGACTTATATATTTCTCGAATAGTGTCACTTCATGGTGTTCCACTAGAGATCAATTCAGACCGTGGCAGTCTTTTCACTTCTCATTTCTGGGAGAGTTTCCAAACTGCCATGGGAACCCATCTTTCCTTCAGTACCGCTTTCCACCCTCAGTCGAGTGGTCAGGTGGAACGGGTCAATCAAATTCTCGAAGACATGCTCAGAGCTTGCGTTATCTCATTCGGTATGGATTGGGAGAAATGTCTTCCTTTCGCCGAGTTTGCTTATAACAATAGCTACCAATCCAGCCTCAAGAAAGCTCCTTTTGAGGTTCTCTATGGACGAAGATGTCGAACACCTTTGAACTGGTCAGAAACCGGTGAAAGACAATTCTTTGGACCGGATATGATCCAGGAGGCAGAAGAGCAAGTTCGCATCATTCGTGAGAATTTGAAAACAGCCCAGTCTCGTCAGAAGAGCCAGTACGATCGTCATCATAAGGATATGACTTATGAAATTGGCGACCAAGCTTACCTTCGGGTTACTCCTTTGAAGGGTACCCATCGTTTCGGTATCAAGGGCAAGTTGGCTCCTCGTTACATTGGTCCTTTTCGTATTCTCGCTAAACGAGGAGAGGTTGCCTACCAGTTGGAACTACCCCCACATCTTTCTCGAGTTCATGATGTCTTCCACGTCTCTCAACTCAGGCGTTGCTTCTCGGATCCTATCCGTGGAGTGGACCACGAAACGCTTGATCTCCAAGATAACCTCACATACCGAGAGTACCCGGTTCGCATTCTTGATCAAGCAGAGCGTGTCACTCGACGTCAGAACATCAAGTTTCTCAAAGTTCAGTGGTCTCATCATTCCGAGAGAGAAGCTACTTGGGAGCGAGAAGATCGTCTTCGACTGGAGTACCCCGCTTTCTTTCCGTCGACCCCTGAATCTCGAGACGAGATTCTTTCAAGTGGGGGCGAGTTGTCACATCCCTAGTCTGGTATGACTTAGACTAGCTAGCTATTTGTGCATCATATTTAAATTTCATTTAAATTTGAAATGAGGATTGGTGGAACCCTCAGAATCATTTTTTGAAATGACCCAAATAAAAATTTCTCCAAAAGGGTCCAAGAAAATGCTCATGATGCCCTCTAAAAATATTGGACAGAGATAAAAATCAAAACAATATTTTTAGGAGCTCATGGATATTTATTTTGGCCATTTGGATTAATTCGATAAATATTTGCATTGGAAATATATTTCTATATATATGAAATATGGTCCAAAAATTATGCCATTTATAAAAGAGCTCTGGAATAATATATCTAGCTCCTGCAAAAATTGGCATAAGCAAATAAAATGGTTTAGTATTTTTATTAAACCAAACAAATGTCAGAAAAAAATAGAAAAAGGGAAATAAAACAGGAAAACCTCACCTATGCTTACCTGGGGCTCTCCCCTGCGCAGCCCAGCAGCAGCAGGCCGGCCCAGCCAGGAGGCGGCCCAGCCCGCCAGCTCCTCTGTCGTCTTCTCCCCCTCGCCCAAGCAGGTGCGTGCCCGCGCCACAGCCGGCCGCGGCCACGCGCCCGGCCACGCCACCTCCCTCCCTGCCTGCCTCTCCCCTCCTCGTCTGGATGCCTGGAACGACGCCACGCGCCGCCCCGGTCCTTTTCCCCTCTCTCTCGCTCTCCCTCCTCCCCTGGACATCTCCCTCTCCCCGCGCCCGAAGCGCTGCCGCCGCCGCAGCCCACCACCGACGCGCTCCCCGCCGTCCCCTCGCTCCTCAGTGGAGTCCACGAGCTCCGCCACAACCCCCTCCACCTCCTCGTCGAGCCACGAACCTCCGGACGGCCTCCATCGTCGCCACCGTCCTCGTCTTCAACCTCGGCCGTCCGAGATCGTCTTCGCCGCCCTGTTCTGCTCCGGCCTTCCCCGAGCAAGCTGACCAGCCCATCGACCTCCCCGTGAGCCTCTGCTTCGAACCCCTCTCCTCCTCCTCGCGATTACGCCGTCTAGGCCTCAGTCCCGCCATGGCCGAAGCTCGCCTCCGCTCGAGCTTGTCGCCGGCGTTGCTCCGGCGACCCTTTGGCCACGCTCGTGCACCTAGCACTCTCGCCGCACCTCGTAGTGCCCCGCTAGCGCTTTAGTTCGCGCATTTGCACGCTGCAGCCGCGCCCCCGAACACAGCCGAACTCTGGCGGCCGCAAAGCGTGGTCGCCGACGTCGTTCTCGGCCACCCCAGCTCTGGCCGAGGGCACTGCTCGACGCGCCGCATCGCCAGCTCTTCGAAGAGCCTAAACACGCCTCGAACGGAGCCCTGTGGGTGATTCCCGTGGCGTTCCGCCGTCTCGGGCCTCGCTGGCGGCTAAACGCCGGCGAGTTGACCGGGTTTGACCCCCCAGGGTCGCTGACTAGTGGGGCCAGGCCCTGCTAATTCTAATTAAAAAAAATAAACCAAACCTAACTAGCCACTAACACTGACCAGTGGGCCCGACCCCCCCTAACCTTTTAATTAAACTAAATTAACCCCTGTTAACCCCCCTGTCACTGACGTGTGGGTCCCACACGTCAGATTTGACCTGGACAGCCGCGTTGACCCGCTGATGTAGTGATGACGTCATGCTGACGCAATTATATATTTTCTGGAATTAAAAATAATTCAGAAAATCCAGAAAATGTTTTAAACTTCAAAAATTCATAACAATTCAACCGTAGCTCAGATTAAAATAATTTATATATGAAAAATTATCAGAAAAATGCAACCTTTCCATCTGTACTAGTTTCATGCATGAAAAACCAACTTATACATGCTGAATATGGGAAAACACATTATGGCATATATAAGAGACTTAATTTAGAAATGCATTTGAACCTTTGGTTCAAATGGACTTCAAACCAAATGTTTACTAGATTCATTAGCTCAAACAGCATCACATCTACATGCCATGTTCATGCATCATATTGTTGCATATGATTGTGTATTGATTGCCGGCACCGTTCCTTCTCGATAGGTCCTGCTCCGGAGACGTTCCAGAGTACCTGTCTGTGAAGCAGTGCCTCCCTTGTTGATTTACCAGGCAAGCAAACCCCCTTGTTCATTTCGATAAAACCCTACTCTCTCGCTCCTGCTCTCAGTTATTGCATTAGGACAACAACGATTCATCTGCTACTTTGTGCTGCGGTAGTTGAACCCATTCCTCTGCATGACCTGTCATTGCCACAGTAAATAGTTGAAACCCACTAGCATGTGTAGGAGTTGATTGAAGCCATTGTTGTGTTCCTACCATGCTATGCCTGCTATTGCTTAGAGTTGTGTCAGGTCTGGTTCATTGGGAATGAATTGGAGTGTTACGATATGTTCTGATGCTGAGAGTGAAGTGTGTGAACACGATTTGGTAAAGGTAGCGGTGAGAGGCCATGTAGGAGTACATGGTGGGTTGTCTCACTGGAACCGTCCTTAAGCACTGAGTTCTATGTATGTTGTCCAATGACTCGATACTACCACACATTGGGTTCCGGTAACTCGACCCCTCTCGACTTATTAACCAACTTGGTCTCTGTCCAGGAGTCGCAACTAGTTTCTGGTGTTTGTAGGTAGTGCTATTTTTCTACCAAGTGGCACCCGGCAGGGTGGGCTTGGGACAGACTAGGCACACGTGGCACGGTGTACCGAGTGGCACCCGGTTGGTGGGCTCGGGAACCCTGCTCACATCGTTTGGGGCCGTGAGCGACACCCCGGCCGGATCTCCTTGCGGATGGAACCCGAATAGGCGATAAACCTGGACTAGAGTCTTGTGTGGTTAGTCAGGTCGTGGCCGACACCCTCGCCAGGCTTCCGCTTGAAGGTTGCCGAGATACATGACGTGTACATGGCGGTAAGTGGCGAGAGCGTGTGTGAAGAAGTACACCCCTGCAGGGTTAACATGATCTATTCGAATAGCCGGGTCCGCGGTTATGGACTTCTTGGATGCTTACATGGTACATAGACAACTTGAAGTGGATACTATAAAATGCTCAAGACAAGTGTGAGTGCTATGGATGGCCTTCTCGTAGGGAGACGGGGATGAATCCATAGTAGTGTATTGTGTGGTGATTAGTGGACTCGTGTACGTTGTTTCACCTCAAGAGTTTCTGGTAGTCGTAGAACAGGATAGCCACAGAGTCAAAGCTGGCTTGCTGCAACTAAACCCCACATTACCCTCTTGATACAAATGCATGTATGATAGGATCTGATGTAAGTCTTGCTGAGTACCTTTGTACTCATGTTGCTTTATTTATGTTTTTGCAGCGGAGACTTCGGTCTTACTAGTGTTCTCGTGGACTTCGACTAGTAGCTAGTACCTCAGCTACGATCTTGATCGGATGTTGTAGATAGTCAGGCTCTTCAGCCTTTTTCATTTGTAGATGTCTGTACCCAGACATGTAATGCTTCCGCTTGTTGCTTGATTGCTCTGACTGTTGGGTCATGTGACCCCTGTTTGTAATAAATGCTGTGATGGCTCTTCTGAGCCTTATTCTATATGATTGTTGAGTTATGCTGTGATGCCATGTTGTACAGCACATACTTGCATGTTATGCGTACGTGTAATGTGTATTGTTATGTGTGGGATCTGACTACCTAGTTGTTTATTCTTAGTAGCCTCTCTTACCGGGAAATGTCTCCTAGTGCTTCCACTGAGCCCTGGTAGCTTGCTACTGCTCCGGAACACTTAGGCAGGCCGGCATGTGTCCTTCTTCGATCCTGTGTCTGTCCCTTCGGGGAAATGTCACGCGATGAATACCGAAGTCCTGCTAGCCCGCTACAGCCCGGTTCACCGGAGTCCTGCTAGCCCAGTGCTACAGCCTGGATTCACTCGCTGATGACCGACACGTTCGATGCTGGGTCATGGATGCCTGTCCCTGTAAGTCTGTGCCACTTTGGGTTTACGACTAGCCATGTCAGCCCGGGCTCCTTATCATATGGATGCTAGCGACACTGTCATATACGTGTGCCAAAAGGCGCAAACGGTCCCGGGCTAAGGTAAGGCGACACCCGTGGGAATACCGTGCGTGAGGCCGCAAAGTGATATGAGGTGTTACATGCTAGATCGATGTGGCATTGAGTCGGGGTCCTGACAGTGCACCTCGTATCCTCTGGAGGCTGTATTCGGTGGTCCACCAAGACAAGGGCAAAGCATCGCGGTGCCGAAAAAAGGTGACATCATGGAACGGCGTGGTTGATGCCTCGTCCTAGCTAGATGTCGTATTCGGTGGTCTGCTAAGACAAGGAGCACGCTGCCTGTACGTTGAGACCTGTACACCATGAAGAGTGAACCTCGTCTCGGCTGGACGCCGTATTCGGTGGCCCGCCAAGACAAAGGAAACACATCGCGGGGAACGTGCTAAGGGTTGGTGAAGACGTGTCATCGCGTAACACCATCTTCTTCGTATCGCGGCCTCTGGGGGCGTATGTCATCTTCATGGGCTCCAGGTCGCGGGCTCCGTCTTGATAAGGTAGAGATTGGTGGTGTCGTCCCGCGAGCTCCTTGCCTCCGTCCACCGCGGCACCAGCTTGATGATGTTGACGATGAATGTCGTCCTAGCGAGCTCCACACCACGATCCTCCACGGCACCAGGTAGATGATGTTAGCGATGGGCATCGTCTTGGCGAGCTCCATATCGCCATCCTCCGCGGCATGCGGCGGCATCGTCGCGAGCTCCACACCTCCGTCCTCCATGGTGCCTATTTGATGAAGATGACAGGCGTCGTCCTGGCGAGCTCCGTGTCGCCATCCTCCGTAGCACGGCGGCACATCCTCGCGAGCTCCACACCGCGGTCCTCCAAGGCGCCTGTTTGATGAAGACGATGGGCGTCGTCCTGGCGAGCTCCGTGTCGCCATCCTCCATGGCACGGCGGCGACATCCTCGCGAGCTCCACACCGTGGTCCTCCACGGCACCGGGTTGATGATCTTGGCGATGGGCCTGGCGGTGTTGATGTAGTCTACTGGTCCGGCGTCGTCGTCCACCGCCTGCATTGTATCTAGTACAAGAAGAGCGCCGCATCGTCCATGGCCACATCCGTCGGGTGTGTCGTCATCCGCCGCCTCCATTGCACCGGGTACGAGAAGAGAGTCGCATCCTCCGCGGCCACTGATACGTCTCCAACGTATCTATAATTTTTGATTGCTCCATGCTACTTTATCTACTGTTTTTAGGAAATATTGGGATTTATTATCCACTTTTATATTATTTTTGGGACTAACCTATTAACCGGAGGCCCAGCCCAGATTTGCTGTTTTATGCCTATTTCAGTGTTTCGAGGAAAAAGAATATCAGACGGAGTCAAAACAGAACGAAATCAACTAGAGAAGTTATTTTTGGAAGGAAAGCAGCCCAGGGAACTTGGAGTGCACGTCAGGGGAGACACGGGCTGCACACGAGGGTGGGGGCGTGCCCACCCCCCTAGGCGCCCCCTACCTCATGGGGCCCCCGTAGCTCCACCGACGTACCCCCTGCACCCATATATACCTACCTATCGTAAAACTTCCAGAACAGAAGATAGATCGGGAGTTCTGCCGCTGCAAGCCTCTGTAGCCACCAAAAACCTCTCGAGAGCCCGTTTAGGCGCCCTGCCGGAGGGGGATCCCATCACCGGTGGCCATCTTCATCATCCCGGCGCTATCCATGATGAGGAGGGAGTAGTTCACCCTCGGGGCTGAGGGTATGTACCAGTAGCTATGTGTTTGATCTCTCTCTCTCTCGTGTTCCCTCTATGGCACGATCTTGATGTATCCCGAGCTTTGCTATTGTAGTTGGATCTTATGATGTTTCTCCCCCTCTACTCTCTTGTGATGAATTGAGTTTCCCCTTTGAAGTTATCTTATCGGATTGAGTCTTTTATGAGAACACTTGATGTATGTCTTGCCGTGATTATCTGTGGTGACAATGGGATATCATGTGCCACTTGATGTATGTTTTGGTGATCAACTTGCGGTTTCGTGACATTGGGAACCTATGCATAGGGGTTGGCACATGTTCTTGACTCTCCGATAGAAACTTTGGGGCACTCTTTGAAGTACTTTGTGTTGGTTGGATGAATCTGAGATTGTGTGATGCATATCGTATAATCATGCCCACGGATACTTGAGGTGACAATGGAGTATCTAGGTGACATTATGGTTTTGGTTGATTTGTATCTTAAGGTGTTATTCTAGTACGAACTCTTTTATAGATTGATCCAAAAGAATAGCTTTGAGGTGGTTTCGTACCCTACCATAATCTCTACGTTTGTTCTCCGCTATTAGTGGCTTTGGAGTGACTCTTTGTTGCATGTTGAGGGCTTGTTATATGATCTATCTATGTTATTACTGTTGAGAGAACTTGCACTAGTGAAAGTATGAACCCTAGGCCTTGTTTCCTATCATTGCAATACCGTTTACGCTCACTTTTATCGCTTGCTACCTTGCTGTTTTTATTATTTCAGATTACAAATACCTTTATCTACCATCCATATTACACTTGTATCACCATCTCTTCGCCGAACTAGCGCACCTATACAATTTACCATTGTATTGGGTGTGTTGGGGACACAAGAGACTTTTTGTTATTTGGTTGCAGGGTTGTTTGAGAGAGACCATCTTCATGCTACGCCTCCTACGGATTGATAAACCTTAGGTCATCCACTTGAGGGAAATTTTCTACTGTCCTACAAACCTGTGCACTTGCAGGCCCAACAACGTCTACAAGAAGAAGGTTGTGTAGTAGACATCAAGCTCTTTTCTGGCGCCGTTGCCGGGGAGGTTAGCACTTGAAGGTATATCTTTAGATCTTGCAATCGAATCTTTTTATTTCTTGTTTGATCACTAGTTTAGTTTATAAAAGAAAACTACGGAAAAAAAATGGAATTAAGGATGCCTCATATGCTTCATCTTTTTAATGTCTTTCGTGAAAATGATGGGAAGGAAAATTGTGCTCAAGTACTAGAAGAAGAATTACATAGAATGCTTGGCATAAAATATGTGAATGATGAGCATGATTGCAATGTTGTTAGTATGAATTCCTTGAATATCCATGATGCTAATGATATGCAAAGCCACAAGCTTGGGGAAGCTATGTTTGATGAAGATGATATTTTTTGTCCCCCAAGCTTTGATGAGCAAACTTACTATGATGAAAGCATGCCTCCTATCTATGATGATTATTGTGATGACACGTATGCTTTAAAGAATAATGATAACCATGAAACTTGTCATCTTGATCCTAATCTTAAATCATATAATAGTTATTTTGTTGAGTTTGCTCCCGCTACTATTCATGAGAAGAATTTTGCTTATGAGGAGAGTAGTAAATTTTCTATGCTAGTGGATCATGAAAAGAATGCTTTAGGTCATGGATACATTGTTGAATTCATTCATGATGCTACTGAAAATTATTATGAGGGAGGAACATATGCTTGTAGGAATTGCAATAATGTCAAGGTTCCTCTCTATGTGCATAAAATCTTGAAGTTATGCTTGTTTTACCTTCCTATGCAAGTTGATTATTGTTCCCATAAGTTGTTTGTTCACAAAATCCCTATGCATAGGAAGTGGGTTAGACTTAAATGTGCTAGTCATATGCTTCATGATGCTCCCGTTATGTTTCAATTCTTATCTTTTATGTGAGCATCATTGTCATCATCATGCCTAGCTAGAAAGGCATTAAAGAAAAGCGCTTGTTGGGAGACAACCCAATACTTATCCTTACTGTTTTTGTGTGTTCACATCATTATGCTACTGTAGTAATCATGTTTTATAGCTTTTGTTTCAATAAAGTGCCAAGTAAGACCTTTAGGATGGCTTACGGTGATAGTTGTCTTGATCCTGCTGAAAATCAGAAACTTTTGCACCCAGTAAATTAGTTTTGTTAATTCACATAAACGTGATTTTGATCTGATTCTTTTTTCTATGGATTGGTACACGAATTGCTTAGGACTTCCTAATTTGGTAGGATTTTTGGAGTTCCAGAAGTATACATTTGATACAGATTACTACAGACTGTTCTGTTTTTGACAGATTCTGTTTTCTATGTGTTGTTTGCTTATTTTGATGAATCTATGAGTAGTATCAGAGGGTATGAACCATAGATAAGTTGGAATACAGTATGTATTACACCATTATGAATTTAGAATGAGTTAATTACAGTACCAATGTGGTGGTTTTGTTTTCTTTCACTAACGGAGCTTATAAGATTTCCTGTTGAGTTTTGTGTTGTGAAGTTTTCAAGTTTTGGGTAAAGATTCGATGGACTAAGGAATAAGGAGTGGCAAGAGCCTAAGCTTGGGGATGCCCAAGGCACCCCAAGGTAATATTCAAGGATAACCAAGAGCCTAAGCTTGGGGATGCCCCGGAAGGCATCCCCTCTTTCGTCTTCGTACCATCGGTAAATTTACTTGGAGCTAGGGCTGCAAACGAGTCGAGCTCGAGCGAGTTGGAGTTGGCTCAACTCAACTCATATGAAAATTCGAGCAGGCTCAAACTAAGTGAAGCTCATGATCGAGCTGTAGAAAATGACTCGTGCACAGCTTGTAACGATCTCGAGTCGATCTCAAGCTAGTTTCGAGCTAAATGAGACGGTAAGAATTATAAATCTATGGATGAAAACAAAAAAAATAAGGTGAATATGCTGGGAACCTTTGCCAAAAATATAGGATATTTAACACATAGTCGGCCATGTGCCATAATTAGGCCTAAATCTTCTCTGCACTTAATTAAGTTTCCACGTTCGTTGGTAAATAAAATGGAGAAAATTGTGGACAACATATATGGTAATAAATTATCTTATTTTCATTTAATATATGGCATGATAATTTAACATAATGATATGTTGTCGAGCTATCGAGCTAAAATCGAGCGAGCCAAATCTCGGTCGAGCTACATAAAGTGTTCAAACTCAGCTTGTTTCTTTTCGAGTCGATCTCGAATCGAGTCAAAAAGGAGTCGATCTCGAGCAGCTCACGAGCCTCGAGCTTTTCTTGCAGCATGATATGTGTTTTGCTTGGAGCGTCATTTTCTTTTGTTATTATTAGCTTGATGTTATTTAGAATAATGTTTTGCATCTTTAGTTTCAATAAAGAAGTCAAGGATAGCCTTTGCCATGCTTATTTTGCTAGTATACATGTTGCTGTTTGAAAAACAGAAAGTTTACTGCTGTTGCAAAAATTCCCTAGAAAAGTAAGAAAGTGGTATAATGTTGAATCTTTTTGCATATTGAGCTCTGATAAATTTATTACAGTGGTAATTTTAGTTCATAATTTTTGGAGTCAAGGAAGTATTGATACTCTTGCATTCTTTACAGACTGTACTGTTTTGGCAGATTGATGTTATGGTTGCATTGTTTGCGTATGTTTGCTTGATTAATAATTCTATTTGAGGATAGGAGTATTAAATATGCAGAGGCATTTAGTATGCAATGTTGAATAATAATTTTAGTGATTTGTTACAATAGAAAATGATAAGGTTTTGCATTGGTTTATACTAACCTATCTCACGAGTTCTTGTAAAGTTTTTTGTGAATGAAGCTTTTGATAAAAAGAGAAACCATGATATGAGAGGAATTAAGGAGACACAAAAGCTCAAGCTTGGGGATGCCCAAGACACCCCAAGATAATATTTCAAGAAGTCTCAAGCATCTAAGCTTGGGGATGTCCCGGTGGGCATCCCACCTTTCTTCTTCAACAACTATCGATTAGTATCGGTTGAGCCTAAGTTTTTGCTTCTTCACATGAGTTGTGCTATCCTTGCAATGTAGTTTTCTTTAGCTTTGCTTGCTGTTTGAATAAAGTATCAAGATCTGAAATTATTAAATGAGAGAGCCATACATGAATTGGAATTTGCTAGAATACTCTATGTGCTTCACTTATATCTTTTGAGCTTGATAGTTTTGCTCATAGTGCTTCACTTATATCTTTTGAGCGTGATAATTTTTGCTCTAGTGCTTCACTTAGATCTTTTAGAGCACGGTGGTGGATTTGTTTTAAAGAAACTGTTGATCTCTCATGCTTCACTTAGATTATTTTGAGAGTCGTTAATAGCATGGTAATTTGCTTAATATTAATATACTTGGTATTCAAGATATGTGAAACTTTCTTATGAGTGAATTGTATACTAAGATGAGTTTGATGCTTGATAATTGTTTTGAGATATGGAGGTGATAATATCAAAGTCGTGCTAGTTGAGTAATTGTGAATTCAAATAATGCTTGTGTTGAAGTTAGCAAGTCCCGTAGCATGCACGTATGGTTAAAGTTGTGTAACAAATTTGAAACATGAAGTGTACCTGGCTTGTGCATCCTTATGAGTGGCGGTCGGGGACGAGCGATGGTCTTTTCCTACCAATCTATCCCCCTAGGAGCATGCGCGTAGTACTTGGTTTTTGATGACTTCTAAATTTTTGCAATAAGTATATGAGTTCTTTTGACTAATGTTGAGTCCATGGATTATACGCACTCTCACCTTTCCGCCTTTGCTAGCCTCTTCGGTACCGTGCATTGCCCTTTCTCACCTTGAGAGTTAGTGCAAACTTCGCCGATGCATCCAAACCCCGTGATACGATACGCTCTATCACACATAAACCTCCTTATATCTTCCTCAAAACAGCCACCATACCTACCTATCATGGCATTTCCATAGCCATTCCGAGATATATTGCATGCAACTTCCATCATCATCATGACATACATTACTTTTGTCATATTGCCATTGCATGATCATGTAGTTGACATCGTATTTGTGGCAAAGCCACCATGCATTATTTTTCGTACATGTCACTCTTAATTCATTGCACCATCCCGGTACACTGCCGGAGGCATTCATATAGAGTCATATCTTGTTCTAAGTTTCGAGTTGTAATCCTTATGTTGTAATCAATAGAAGTGTGATGATCATCATTATTAGAGCATTGCCCAAAAAAAAGAGAAAGGCCAAAAAAAGAAAGGCCCAAAAAAAGAAAATAAATAAAAAGGGCAATGCTACTATCTCTTTTTCCACACCTGTGCTTCAAAGTAGCACCTTGTTCTTCATGTAGTGAGTCTCATATATTGTGCTTCAAAGTAGCACCTTGTTCTTCATGTAGTGAGTCTCATAAGTTGTCTTTTTATACTAGTGGGAATTTTTCATTATAGAACTTGGCTTGTATATTCCTACGATGGGCTTCCTCAAATGCCCTAGGTCTTCATGAGCAAGCGAGTTGGATGCACACCCACTAGTTTTCTTTTGTTGAGCATTCATAGCTCTAGTGCATCCGTTGCATGGCAATCCCTACTCCTCATGTTGACATCAATTGATGGGAATCTCCATAGCCCGTTGATTATCCTCGTCAATGTGAGACTTTCTCCTTTTTGTCTTCTCCACACAATCCCCATCATCATATTCTATTCCACCCATAGTGCTATATCCATGGCTCACGCTCATGTATTGCATGAAGGTTGAAAAAGTTTGAGATTATTTAAGTATGAAACAATTGCTTGGCTTGTCATCGGGGGTATAGAAGTTGGGAACATCTTTGTGTGACGAAAATGAAGCATGGCCTAACTATATGATTTTGTAGGGATGAACTTTCTTTTGCCATGTTATTTTGAGAATACATAATTGCTTAGTTAGTATGCTTGAAGTATTATTATTTTTATGTCAATATGAACTTTTGTCTTGAATCTTTCGGATCTGGATATTCATATCACAATTAAGAAGATTTACATTGAAATTATGCCAAAGTATCACTCCGCATCAAAAATTCTTTTTTTATCATTTACCTACTCGAGGACGAGCAGGAATTAAGCTTGGGGATGCTTGATACGTCTCCAACATATCTATAATTTTTGATTGCTCCATGCTACTTTATCTACTGTTTTTAGGCAATATTGGGCTTTATTATCCACTTTTATATTATTTTTGGGACTAACCTATTAACCGGAGGCCCAGCCCAGATTTGCTGTTTTATGCCGATTTCAGTGTTTCGAGGAAAAGGAATATCAGATGGAGTCAAAACGGAACGAAATCAACTGGAGAAGTTATTTTTCGAAGGAAAGCAACCCAGGGAACTTGGAGTGCATGTCAGGGGAGATACGGGCTGCCCACGAGGGTGGGGGCGCGCCCACCCCCCCCCCCAGCGTGCCCCCTACCTCGTGGGGCGCCCGTAGCTCCACCGACGTACCCCCTGCACCCATATATACCTATGTATCGTAAAACTTCCAGAACAGAAGATAGATCGGGAGTTCTGCCGCCGCAAGCCTCTGTAGCCACCAAAAACCTCTTGGGAGCCCGTTCCGGCGCCCTGCCGGAGGGGGATCCCATCACCGGTGGCCATCTTCATCATCCCGGCGCTATCCATGACGAGGAGGGAGTAGTTCACCCTCGGGGCTGAGGGTATGTACCAGTAGCTAGTGTTTGATCTCTCTCTCGTGTTCTCTCTCGTGTTCCCTCTATGGCACGATCTTAATGTATCCCGAGCTTTGCTATTGTAGTTGGATCTTATGATGTTTCTCCCCCTCTACTCTCTTGTGATGAATTGAGTTTCCCCTTTGAAGTTATCTTATCGGATTGAGTCTTTTATGAGAACACTTGATGTATGTATTGCCGTGATTATCTGTGGTGACAATGGGATATCATATGCCACTTGATGTATGTTTTGGTGATCAACTTGCAGGTTTCGTGACATTGGGAACCTATGCATAGGGGTTGGCACACGTTCTTGACTCTCCGATAGAAACTTTGGGGCACTCTTTGAAGTACTTTGTGTTGGTTGGATGAATCTGAGATTGTTTGATGCATATCGTATAATCATGCCCACGGATACTTGAGGTGACAATGGAGTATCTAGGTGACATTAGGGTTTTGGTTGATTTGTATCTTAAGGTGTTATTCTAGTACGAACTCTTTTATAGATTGATCCGAAAGAATAGCTTTGAGGTGGTTTCGTACCCTATCATAATCTCTACGTTTGTTCTCCGCTATTAGTGGCTTTGGAGTGACTATTTGTTGCATGTTGAGGGCTTGTTATATCATCTATCTATGTTATTATTGTTGAGAGAACTTGCACTAGTGAAAGTATGAACCCTAGGCCTTGTTTCCTATCATTGCAATACCGTTTACGCTCACTTTTATCGCTTGCTACCTTGCTATTTTTATTATTTCAGATTACAAATACATTTATCTACCATCCATATTACACTTGTATCACCATCTCTTCGCCGAACTAGTGCACCTATACAATTTACCATTGTATTGGGTGTGTTGGGGACACAAGAGACTTTTTTTATTTGGTTGCAGG
Source organism: Triticum aestivum (assembly GCF_018294505.1). Lineage (NCBI taxonomy): Eukaryota > Viridiplantae > Streptophyta > Magnoliopsida > Poales > Poaceae > Triticum > Triticum aestivum. The sequence continues at coordinate 704,213,207 of NC_057801.1, forward strand.
GTTGTTTGAGAGAGACCATCTTCATCCTACGCTTCCTATGGATTGATAAACCTTAGGTCATCCACTTGATGGAAATTTGCTACTGTCCTACAAACCTGTGCACTTGCAGGCCCAACAACGTCTACAAGAAGAAGGTTGTGTAGTAGACATCATCCATCTCCGTTGGGCGCGTCGTGCACCGCATCCATTGCACTAGGTACGAGAAGAGCATCACGGTCTTTCCCACTGGGCGAGTCGTCCGCCACCTCCGTTGCACCTGGTACATGAAAAACAAAAAAAACATACGTAACATAGAGAAAGAAGAGTGCCCAGCCATTATTTCGTCGGCGTGCTCAGCTCCATGACATGTCAGCTTCTTCAATGGAACGCGTCCGCAGTCACAGTGCCGAGCTCGTTCTCTTCATGTCGGTCTCCCAGTTGATGGCTTTGCTGCTAGCGGGTGCATCGCCTCCGGCTGTGTGAGGGTACCGTATGTGACCTTTGTCGGGGAAACTGATCCACGAACACCTATGGGACCGGCGGACCGAGCCTCTTTCGGTTCGGCGGGGGGCGGAGGTCGCACGAAGAGCGGATCGAGGCAATGCACACGAGCAGTTTACCCAGCTTCGGAGCTGTCCGGAGAGATAACACTCCTACTGCTGCATCTATGTGTATATTCAGTTGTTGCTCAGGAGCGATCAGCGCTACCGAACTGAGCGTGAGAATGTTGCTAGCTTCGAATGGGTCGAACCCCCTCTACGTTGCGCATGGGCCTCCTTTTATACGCTAAAGGGGTCACCGACAGGTGGCAACGCAGACTGGAGGGGTAAAAATGGAAAAAGAGTGCGGTAGGTACAGCTACCTCTACTGTAGACACAGTGTATCATACGTAACCCTGACGGCAGGGGACAAGGGCATTAAATGCACGTCTGTGTCGTCCAAACAGTGCGAGAAGAGACCGTCAGGGGCGCCACCGATCACCACGATGGCCTTCTTGTCAGCGCCGCTCGCCACCGCGCACCGCTGGCTGCACAGCCTCCCGCCACGCGTGCCTGGAAGGGTTCCAGGGCGACACGTTGGTGGATGTGCTGGAGCCCGGGCACGGAGTGGCCGCTTGCCGCGGCAAGTATCTTGCCGCGGGCGCTACCTTGTCGGGCCCGGGAGCTTGTCGCTCACCGAGCCTTGCCGGGGCGCGTGGTGCATCGCGGCAAGCTTTCTTGTGATGCCTTGGTTGTCCTTCCCGGCAAGCTCCCCTTGCCGGGGCCTTGTCTTCTCGGGTCGAATACTTTGTTCTTGAATGGCTTCCCGGCAAGCTCCTCTTGCCGGGGTCTCGTCTTCTAAGGAGCCACAGAGGATCTTGGCGGTGACCTGGCGAGCCTTGCCGCGGGGTGCTGCAACTGCCCGTGCACAAGTTCGGGATACTAGGGTACCCCTACTCTAGTACACCGACAGGAGCCCCCGGGCCTGGGCCACACACGGTGCCGAGCGCTGTTGGGCCAGGCCCAAAACAGGGCACGGGCACACGCGGCCTGGTCGTGCCGTTTGCTACTCCGCATCCACCGCGCCCTCCCCGAATGGCACGCATTGATTGCGGCGTCGTGGGAGAGATCGTGGGGGATTCTTTATTCGGAAAATGCGTAACGTTCGCCCCCTCCCCCCTTTATAAGCAGAGGGAACAGAGGCAGTTGCTCACCTTGTCTGTTTAGTACTCCAAAATCTCCGCTGTTCCCCTCTCTCTTGAGGAAACAGCGCTCCGCCCCCAATCTCCGCCGTCACCACCAACGCCGTCGACCCCCTCCACCACCTTCGCCATGGCTCCGAAGACCGAGAAGGTCACGAAGTCGGCCGAGGCGCTGCGGCTCGAGGCGCTGCGGAAGGAGCGGGCCACTTTCCCCGCCGAGCTCGACGTAGAGGGGCTGAGGCAGTGGTTCTATCTCTTCTGGTCGACGGAGACGCGTGCGCATCCGCGCACGAAGGTACTCTCTGCCGCCGCTTCGACTCGGGCTCCATACGGGTACCCTTTCTTCCCGTTGTTCTTCTACTGCGGCCTCTGCCCACCTTTCTCGTAATTTTTCTGCGAATCATGAACACCTACGGGTTTCATCTCCTTGATTTCACCCCCAACGCCGTCTTAACCATGTCCGTTTTCGCACATTTGTGTGAAAACTTTGTCGGAGTCCACCCAAATGTCGCTCTTTTCCGCCACTATTTCATGCCTCGGGTCGAGAGAGGAGAGCCGTTTTCCGGGGGGATCGCCTGGATCTCGAGGGCCGGCAAGAAGGAGGCGTATCTGGAGGGGGAGCTTCGCAGCAAGTGGGAGGAGTGGAGAGCTGAGTGGTGTTGGATCATGGAGGAGGACCCGCAGCCATTCACCGCCCTGCGCCAAGTCCTAGTGGTTCGCGGCAACGATTGGAGCAGCCTGGCCCCGGAGGATGCGAGGCTGAAGATTGCCACCACCAGAATCTTGCGTCTCAGGGTTGCCGGGTTGACTGTGGGTGCCGTAGGTGCAGATTTTCTCCGCCGCCGCATCGCCCCCCTGCAAGAGAGGAATAGACCCGCTTGGGAGTTTGGCGGCCCGGCAGATATCATGCGGCTGCGCCCGGGCCTTAATTTCAACTTCACCGTGCTGGAGCTGGACGCGATGCTCAAGGAGCTGTTCAAGCATGATCACCAGCATCCAGAGTGGTTCAGGTTGCCGGCGGGGGTCGTTCCGCTGTGCAACAATTCTTCCCTCGACCGCATCCGCGCGATGATGCCGCAGTGCGACTCGCACGGCCTTGTCCCAACGTGGCAAGAGCCAGCCGACGAGGTAGTGCAGCAATTCTTCGACGGGCTGGTGGAGGTGGAGGTCCGCGCCGACGAGAAGAGGAGACTCACCCGCGACACTACCGAGGAGGAGATGCGACGCATCGCCACCAGGGCGGAGGAGGCGGCGGCGGCCGCTGCCGCGGGTGAATTTGGCTTCACTGTGGAAGAGGCAGAGGCAGAGGCGGCGGCAAGCCTTGCCGAGCGAGAATGGATCGACGGCCAGGACGAGCTTGCCGCGCCTGAGGTCGAGTCGAGCGAGCCCGCCGAGGGCGCGAGCGGCCCGCCATCTCCAGGCCACTTGCCGCAGGCGGAGCCCACAACGCAGCCCCCAGCTCAACCAAGGAGGCGCCTTCGCAGGGGCGGGGATGCAGCGAGGCGACAAAGGAGTCAGCAACCGACGCGCCGCGCAACACGCTCCACCGCAACAAGCGATGTTGCCGCGGGAGCGCCTCGTGCCGCTGCGGCTACTGGAGCTGGATCTTCCCGCGCCACTGCCACAGCGCCCGCCAAGCGGACAAGGGATCCTACCCCTCCGCCTCATCGCGCCGCAGGTGGGCCAGACTTCGACCTCTCTGCGCTCAGCTCCGACGAGGAGGAAGAAGAGTAAGACTTCTTCTGTGTACTTGTATTTCTTCGATTTTGTTGCCTTATCTGGTATCTGACTTGCTTCGATTTGAACCTGTTCCTTTTCAGGACGCTGGCTCCAAGAGCGGCGAAGAGGGCCAAGGTTCCGGTAGTTATCATCGAGGACGAGCCCGCCGAAACAACAGGGGAGGCGCCCGAGACCACCTTGCCAGAACCGGCAACCACTTCGCGAAGCAGCCCTCAGCACAGCCCCCAGCGTAAGTACATGATTCACTTTCTGCTTTTTGGGCGCACACGGGTGCTCTTTTCTTTGCTGAAATCTGATCGTTGATTTGCTTATGTAGGAGCAGAACGGCTTCATCCGGAGGGCTCGGAAACTGCCTCCGACGTGCCTTCCGCTTCCACCACACTGCCAAGGGATGATTTCCTGGCAAGGGAGCGTTCCCCGGCAAGGGAACAATCCCCGGCAAGAGAGGAGTCTCCGGCAAGAGGCAGCACCAGCGAGCCTCCGGTGGTGGAGCCCATGGTCATGGATCCCAGTGCAGGTAATCCCTTGCTTGAAATCTCCCTTGTATTCTTCTGATCTTTCTTTTTGGATCTTGACTTCTTCTCCTCCTCCGTTCGCCAGATCCACCTTCCACAGAGCCAATGGAGACCGAGGCGGGCGGCGAGGAGAATGTGCGCGGCGATGCTGATGATGCCGCCGCCGCCGAAGGAGAAGCCAGTGCTGATGACCCCGCCAACAAGGATGCCGCCAAGGCTGCTGGCGCGGGAGCTGGCGAAGGGTCCGGCGGTCGCACTGACGGCCCTGAGGCCGCAGGAGCGCCAGGCGCTGCACCGACCGCCGATCCCTCCGCCGCCGCCGCTACGCCGGACTCCGAGGAGCCCCAGCCCGGTGCCTATCTGAAGGCCGGCAAGGGTGTCTTCATCAAGCTTCCCTGGTCGTCGAGCTCCAGGGCACCAGTTGAAGGAGAAACTTTCGACGGGGAGGTGCTCGCCTCTGCTGGGCTGTCACTGGTTGACGCGCCAGGCAGTAGCAGCGGCGAGTCTGAGGAGGAGCGGCTACTCCGGAAGCTGGTGTCGCTATACCGCGCTCGGCAAGCCAAGGTGGAGTCCCGGGAAGCGCTTGTCGCGCAGGCGGGAGCGGACATTGAGAAGCGTGCTGAGGAGCTCCGGGAGCGCAACCAGGAGGCTCTCCGGGCCATCGCAGAGGAGCGCGCGCAGCTCGTCGAGGCCCGGAAGGCATTTATCCTTGAGAAGGCCGAAGCCGAAGAGCAGCAGCGGCTTGCCGCCGAGGAGTTTTCTGCGCGGGAAGGGGAGCTGACTCGGAGGAAAGTGAACCTTGACAGCCAGGAGGAGGATCTTGCCGCGCGCGAGCAGTCACTTGGCGGGGCGCTCAAGGAGGCAAAGGACGCGGCCGCAGCTGCCGAGGTCGCCAAGGAGGGATTGGAGGCAAAAGTGGCGCGGCTAGAGGCTGATCTGGAACGAGGAGCTTGCCGCGCTCAAGCTCGAGCGCGAGAAGGACGCCCTCGCCCACGGTGAGCTGCAGGGTCAACTCGCCGAGAAGGGCAAGGAGCTGAGCGCTGCCAAGGACTCCATCGCCGATCTGGAGCTGAAGTTGGCCACCCTGACGGAGACGCTGGACGGCGCCAGGAAGCGGGAGGCGGATTTGAAGAAGGAGATCAAGGGCAACGAAGCGTTGTTGGCGAGGGCCGCCGAGACCCAGAACACCTTCAAGGATACCGTAGAGCTCTGGATGGAGGGCCTCGTGAACATCGCTGCTGTCATTGACGGGGAGCTGGCGCAGCTGGGGGTGGAGGACTTTGGGTACTCCTCCCATGAGAATCTCCCCCCCAGCGCCAAGCTCACCATATTCTTCAAAGGCGTGGCGACAGCCCTTCAGCAGCTCCGAGAGAGGATCCCAAAGAAGCTGGCCGACGAGTCGCGCACGATCTGTGCCCGAGTCTTGGAGAAAGTGTTGGTGAAGGTGGCTTTCCGCAACCCAGGCCTCAACTTCGCCAACGTCCTCAAGAAGCTGCCGACAGATGCTGATCTTGGCGCGCTCAAAGCCCTTGTCACACCCATTCTGGACAAGGTGAATGAAGTCAAGAGGGTTGATGGCGGCCGTGTAGATTAGGCCACCCGTTTTCTTCTTTGCTTGTCGCTGATAGTCATGTCATGAGAACATTTCATTAGAGCCACGACAAGTTATTTTTGTAATATAACTCTATCTTAGGTAATGAATGCCATGTTACTTCCTTTACTCGACTCTTGGCTTTGTATGTTTCTGCCTACGCTTTTTAGGAAAAACTTGCCGGTGCAGGCACCCTTGTCGCGAGCGCTGAGTGCGGAACTCCAGCAGCCTGCTGGCGGTGCCGCTACCGACAAGTAACCTTGCCGCAACTAGTCGCAGCTCACTTAAGTTGTTGAGCGGACTCGAAACAAAGCAAGGGCGCAACTAGCTGCGAGTTGGTTCCTTCGCGCACAGGTTTTCCATACAAAGTACGGTCGTTCAAGGAAAATAACTTAAAACTTAAAAAACTGATCGCTCAAACTTTGGCAACTTAGCTTTTCTGTCGTTTGCTTCCTGGCAAGGCGAAACTCTCTTGAACAGCCCGGTCCACACCATTATCTTCTCCTTTCCCCCCGGCAAACCTTGTGTGCGAGGGAACCTTTTCCTTCTTGAGAAAAAGAGAGAAGAGAAAATAAAGATATGGAGCCTTACGGCTCGTTATCGCTTACCGGAGGCAGGTGCTGCACAAAATGTCAGATAACATATGCAAAAAGGAATACAACATGAAATTGACAAGATGTGCGGGGCACATGAACTGTATTTATGCACGGGGTCTGCGCCCGGCTTTGTACAAAGGATTACATGCAACAGCGGCAAGACATGTACAAAAGGTGGTTGCCGGAAAAGCTCCCGGCAACCGTGCCCTATGGGTAAAATTTACGAAGATGTTCAATGTTCCAGGAGTTGCTCACCGGAATGCCATCTTCGGTCTCAAGGCGGACAGCGCCGGGCCTAGTGACTCGTTTCACCCGATAAGGGCCTTCCCACTTCGGCGTCAACTTGTTGGAATTCTTGGCGGACTGAACGCGCCGAAGAACAAGGTCGCCTTCCTCGAAACTTCTGGCCTTAACTTTGCGGCTATGGTAGCGATGCAAAGCTTGCTAGTAGCGAGCGGCTCGCACAGCAGCCTGAAGACGGTCTTCCTCAAGGAGCAGCGCGTCATCTTGTCGCAACTGCTCTTGCTCGAGCTCATCATAAGCGAGCACTCGAGGCGACCCGTAAACGAGTTCGTGGGGAGAACTGCCTCTGCTCCATAGACTAGAGCGAAAGGTGTCTGGCCAATGGCTCGATTTGGCGTCGTTCTGATCGACCAAAGAACCACCGGTAGCTCCTCGATCCAGTTTCTTCCGCTCCTGTGCAGCCTGTCGAAAGTTCTGGTCTTGAGGCCTCGCAGCACTTCAGCATTTGGCCTCTCCGCTTGACCGTTGCTTCTCGGATGAGCAACAGAAGCGAAGCAAATCTTGGCGCCAAGATCTTGGACATACTGCATGAAGGTGCGGCTCGTAAATTGCGTGTCGTTGTCGATGATGATCCTGTTAGGGATCCCTAAACGGCAAACAATCGACCTGAAGAACTTGACTGCTGACTGTGCTGTCACCTTCCTCACTGGTTCCACTTCTAGCCACTTTGTGAACTTGTCGATGGCGACGTACAAGAACTCAAAGCCCCCGACAGCTTGGGGGAAGGGGCCGAGGATGTCGAGCACCCAGACCGAAAATGGCCAGGATAAAGGGATCGTCTGGAGAGCTTGAGCTGGCTGGTGTATCTGCTTGGAATGGAACTGGCACGCTTCACACTTGGTTACTTGTGCAGTTGCATCCTGGAGGGCTGTCGGCCAGAAGAAACCTTGCCGGAACGCTTTGCCGGCAAGTGCTCTTGCGCCAATGTGGTGACCACATATGCCTCGATGTATCTCTGCCAACAACTGCTGTCCATCTTCCTGGCGAATACACTTCAATTTCACACCGTTGAGTCTTATTCTATATAGTGTGTCGTCGACAAACTTGTACATACTTGACTGCCGGGCTACTCTTTCCGCTTCTTCTTGCTCTTCGGGAAGTTCTCCTGTCTGAAGGAAACAGACAATCTGCTGTGCCCATGCTGGAGCTTGCGGCTCGACAACAAGGACTAAAGGCATATTTGCTGCTGCGGGAACATCCGCTTCTACGGCAAGAACCTGCGGCTCAGCCGGAGCGTGATGCTCCCCAGCAAGCTTGCCGGGGCAAAACTTGTCGGGAGCGTCTGCTTCAACGGAACAAACCGTAAGGCTCGCCGGAGCAGACTGCTCCTCAGCACTCTTGGCGCTGATCTTGGGGACCTTCTTGGCGGCGGCTTCGGGAAGCTCTGCCGGAAAGTAGTCACCAGAAACTAACTTCCTCTTCTTGCTCTGTCCAGTCGATGGTGTCACGGATGGTTGAGTCAGCTTGAGCACAAAGATCCCTGGTTCCACAGGTAACTTTAGTGCGGCGCACTTTGACAGGCTATCAGCAATATCGTTCTAAGCTCGTGGAACATGTTCCACTTGCATGCCGTCAAAGTGTTCTTCTAGCTTCCTCACTTCATCGACATAGGCTTCCATCAACGGACTCTGGTAGGTCTTGTTCACTTGGCGGACGACAAGCTGTGAGTCACCCCTGACAATGAGCTTCTTGATCCCAAGTTCTGCTGCGATTCTGAGGCCGGCAAGCAAACCCTCATACTCTGCAGTATTATTCGTTGCTTGCTCCTTGGGAAAGTGCATCTGGACTACGTACTTGAGGTGTTCTCCGGTGGGTGTGACAAGCAGCACGCCAGCACCGGCGCCTTGCAGCGAGAAGGCACCATCAAAGTACATCAGCCACTCTTTGCTTGCCTCCTTGACGGGGATGCTCGTTTCTGGAATTTCTTCATCTGGTGTTGGCGTCCACTCTGCTATGAATTCTGCCAATGCCCCGCTTTGGATAGTTGAAGTGCTCCCAAACTTGAGGCCAAAGCTTGACAGTTCCAGTGCCCACTCGACAATCCTGCCTGTTGCTTCTGGATTCTGCAATATCCTCTTCAGCGGTAAGCGAGTGACAACTGTTACCTCATGTGCTTGGAAGTAATGGCGCAGCTTTCTCGAGGCCATGAGAAGGCCGAAAAGCAATTTCTGCACACCAGAGTACCTTGATCTAGCCCCCTGCAGAAGGGAACTGACAAAGTAAACTGGGCGCTGCACCATTTTTTTCTGCACCTCCTTGCATGCCTGCGCAGATCCATCTTTGTCGGGACCAGAGCTTGTCGGCAAAGCCCCTTGCTTGTCGCTGGATTCGCTTGCCGCGGTTGCTGGCTCATCGTCCGCCTCCCTCTCCGCTACTAACGCAGCACTAACCACTTGATTGGTTGCTGCTAGATACAGCAGCAACTTCTCTTGTGGCTTAGGTGCGACAAGTATTGGAGTGGAGGATAGGTACCTCTTCAAGTCCTGCAGCGCAGCCTCCGCTTCCTTAGTCCATTTCATTGGACCTGCCTTTTTCAATATTTTGAAAAACGGCAAGGCGCGCTCAGCAAACTTAGAGATAAACCAGCTGAGAGCAGCCACGCAACCGGCAAGCCTTCGTACATCCTTGACGCGCTTCGGTGCTTCGATCTGCTCAATGGCCTTGATCTTGTCGGGATTGGCTTCAATCCCCCGCTGAGACACAAAGAACCCGAGAAGCTTGCCGGAAGGGACTCCAAACACGCACTTCTCGGGGTTAAGCTTGAGGTTGATCTTGCGCAGATTTGCAAAGGTTTCATCTAAATCTTGAATCAGAGTAGCCTTGTCCTTGCTCTTGACTACTATATCATCCATGTAGGCTTCCACATTTCTGTGTATCTGTGGCTCAAAAGCGACATGGACTACTCTTGCAAATGTCGAACCAGCATTCTTCAACCCGAAGGGCATCCGTATAAAGTAGTATGTGCCACATGGTGTGATGAATGCAGTTTTCTCCTCATCCTCTTCTGCCATGAAGATATGATGGTATCCTGAGTATGCATCAAGAAATGAAAGCAAATCACATCCGGCTGTGGAGTCAACAATCTGGTCTATGTGCGGCAAGGGAAATGGGTCTTTGGGACAAGCTTTATTGACATCAGTGAAGTCTATACAAAGCCTCCATTTCCCGTTGGCCTTGCGCACAACTACAGGATTGGCCAACCACGTAGGATGGAGCACTCCTCTGACAAGGCCTGCTGCTTCCAACTTCTTTATTTCTTCTGCGATAACTCTTGGCGCTCCACTGCTTGCTTCCTGACTTTCTGTTTGACGGGCCGCGCATGAGGACAAACGGCTAGGTGGTGCTCAATTACTTTCCTGGGAACACCGGGGATATCAGACGGTTGCCATGCAAACACGTCGACATTCGCCCGCAGGAAAGCAATGAGCGCGCTTTCCTATTTTGGGTCGAGGGTGGCACTGATGGTGAAGGTACCACCAGTGCCGTCCTCCTTGGCGGACACCTTCTTGGTCTCAGGTGGAGCTGCCATCGTCTTCTTGTACTTGCCGGTGGAGCTCGATGGTGCGTCCTCGACGGTAGCGCAGCACTCCGAAGAGGTGCGCTTGCCGGAGTGGGCATCAGAGCTCTTGCCGGACTTGGTCTTCTTCTTCCCCTCGGGAGCTTCAGCGGCAAGTGATTTGCGATCAGCTGCGGCAGCTGCTTCCCGGTAAATCTTGTCGGTGCAGATAAGGGCATCCTTCTTGTCGCCAGGGACAGAGATGACACTTATCGGGCCTGGCATCTTGAGCATGTTGTATGCATAGTGAGAGGCTGCCATGAACTTGGCGAGTGCCGGACGGGCAAGGATTCCATTGTAGGGCAATGGAAAGTCAGCAACGTCAAAAGTGACCCTCTCAGTTCTGAAGTTCAGCTCGCTGCCAAATGTCACCGGCACCGTGATCTTTCCCTTCGGCTTGCTCCTTCCCGGGTTGATTCCTTGGAATGTGCCGGTCTCTTCGAGCTCGCTGTCAGGGATCTGGAGTTTCTGGAGGACCGCGGAGGAGATCAGGTTCAAGCCGGCCCCGCCGTCAACTAGCATCTTTGTGACCTTGAGGTTGCGGATAGTTGGAGAAACCAACATCGGCAAGCACCCGACCGCAGTTATGCGATCAGGGTGATCCTCAATATCAAAGATGATAGGCGCGCTGGACCATTTCAGGGGCTTGCGTGACTCTACGGACGGTTCTGTTGCATTAACTTCCCGCATCCACTGCTTGAGTTGGCGGTGCGAAGTATGCAGAGAAGCACCACCGTCAACGCACAGGACCTCTGTGGCTTTCTGAAATTCCTGCTCATCGGCCTCGTCATCATCCATGTCTTCGTCGTCGTCGTCGTCGTCTTCATCCTTGTCGCGGCCGCGGGGAGGTCTGTCTCCTTGCCGCTGCTTGGCCTTGCCGCGGCGTCCTCCCCGGCCGGGGCGTTTCTTGCCGGCTCCTCCAGCACCTTCCTGGGCCTTCTCCTTGTCGCGTCGCTCGTACTCAGCTTTTTGCTGCTCAACAAGCTGCTCGACCTTCTTGCAGCTCTGGAGGTCATGGCCCTTGGTGCGGTGGATCTTGCAATACTGCTTGCCGGAGCTGTCCTGCTTGTCGGCGGCTGCCACAGCTTGGGCCTCCTTGCCGGAGCCACCAACCTTAGCTTCCTTGGCGCCACCTCCGTTGCCGGACTGCTCGACAACTAGCACTTCCTTGCCCTTCTTCCTTCTGTTGTTCCGCCGCTGGCCTTTCCTTGCCGGGGCGGCATCCTCACTGTCGGACCCTCCTGCTCCTATATTCTCTCCGGGGAGCCTCCTCCCCTCTTCAGCACGTGCACACTTGTCGGCCAGGGCATAAAGCTCGCTGACGTCCCTGATCTTGCACATCGCCATCTCCTCCCTCATCCTGCGGTTTCGCACGTTCTGATGAAACGTGCTGATGACCGCGGCAGGGTGGACGTCCGGGATGTTGTGCTGTACACGGCTGAATCTCTGAATGTACTTGCGCAGGGACTCTCCTTCCTTCTGGGCGAGCAGATGAAGGTCGCTCTCTTGGCCATGTGGCTTGTGGCCGCCTGTAAAGGCGCCGACAAACTGATGGCATAGATCTGCCCAAGAGGAGATGGAGTTGTCCGGCAAGTGCATGAGCCAGGATCTGACGTTAGGCTTGAGCACTAGCGGGAAGTAGTTGGCAAGGATCTTGTCGTCTCGTCCCCCGGCAGCCTGCAACGCGATGGTGTAGATGCTGAGAAACTCCGACGGATGCGACTTGCCGTCGTACTTCTCCGGTACATCTGGTTTGAAGTTTTTCTTGCTGGGCCACTGGACTTGCCGCAGCTCATGGGTGAACGCAGGGCAACCTACCGCGTACGGCAAGTCGCCTGGTTCCCCCGGCGCATGCATGTCGACAGAGGGCCCAGCGCGCTGGTTAGATTGACGTCGCGCTTCCCTTCGACGCTCAATGCGAGTACGAGCGTCCTCTTGCTGTCGTTCGTGCAGAACTTGACGCTGATCGCGATGAACTCGCGGATCTGACGACACGATGGATCCGCTGTCGGGGTGGATCCGGCGAGTCGGTGATCTTGGCCTTCGTGGTGGAGAGTGCATGGAAGTTGCACCCCCATCGTTCTTGTCGCCATCGGCTCGCGTCCGGCAGTCTTGCCGCGGCAGCGAGGTGCTTGGTTGCCGCGCAGTGTCGCCGTTGGCAAAGCCAATGAGTCTCTGAATGGTGGCCCTCCACGCGTCGGTCTTGTCTGCCGTCGGAGGGTAATCTAGAAGCAGTTGAGCTCGCGCCAAGGCTTCTGCTGGAGTGGTGGGCGGCAACGGCGAGCGGTGCGAGGAGCGGGACATGCTCGGACTTCTAACTATGTTAGAAGGAGCAGTATCCCGTCCAGGCGACCGCACTACGCTGGGGCCAGCATGCTGGCGTGTATGCTGGTCTTGAACTCCGCGAGATCCACCAGCTTGGTCTTAGCCCAGCGGATGTATGGCGCTGCGAACGCCATGACGTTGCTGGTCCCGCGCCTCCTGAGACGGGTGCGGGGCGCGTACGGACGCCGAGGTCTGTGCCGCCTTGTCCTTGGACTTGGCCGCACTGTGAGCACCCTCGTCGACGCCCGTTCTTCCGCCGGCGTCCACTCCACCGTCCGCTTGCTCCGGAGGCGGTGGAAGCGACGCAGATGGAAGGGCTGCCTCCGAAGCCTTCTTCTTCGGTGGCATGTTGATGAAGACGATGAAGATTTTGCTCGTGTGCACGCCGGATCGGGTTCACACAATCTCGACGCCCCCTACCTGGCGCGCCAAAGATGTCGGGGAAACTGATCCACGAACACCTATGGGGACCGGCGGACCGAGCCCCTTTGGATTCGGAGGGGGGCGGAGGTCGCACGAAGAGCGGATCGAGGCAATGCACATGAGCAGTTTACCCAGCTTCGGAGCTCTTCGGAGAGATAACACTCCTACTGCTGCTTGCTTGATTGTATTGAGTTCTTGCTCAGGAGCGATGAACGTTGCCAGACCGAGCGTGAGAGTATTCTTGGTGTTTCGAATGAGCCAAACCTCCTCTACGTTGCGCATGGGCCTCCTTTTATACGCTCAAGGGGTCACCGACAGGTGGCAACGCAGACTAGAGGGGTAAAAATGGAAAAAGAGTGCGGTAGGTACAACTACCTCTACTGTAGATACAGTGTATCATACCTAACCCTGACGGCAGGGGACAAGGGCATTAAATGCCCGTCTGTGTCGTCTAAACAGTGCGAGAAGAGACTGCCAGGGGCGCCACCGATCGCCACGATGGCCTTCTTGTCAGCGCCGCTCGCCACCGCGCACCGCTGGCTACACAGCCTCCCGCCACGCGTGCCTGGAAGGGTCCCAGGGCGACACGTTGGTGGATGTGCTGGAGCCTGGGCGCGGAGCGACCGCTTGCCGCGGCAAGCGCCTTGCCGTGGCCATTGTCTTGTCGGGCCCGGGAGCTTGTCGCTCACCGAGCCTTGCCGGGGCGCGTGGTGCGTCGCGGCAAGCTTTCTTGTGATGCCTTGGTTGGCCTTCCCGGCAAGCTCTCCTTGCCGGGGCCTTGTCTTCTCGGGTCGAATACTTTGTTCTTGGATGGCTTCCCGGCAAGCTCCTCTTGCCGGGGTCTCGTCTCTCTAAGGAGCCACAGAGGATCTTGGCGGTGACCTGGCGAGCCTTACCGCGGGGTGCTGCAACTGCCCGTGCACAAGTTCGGGATACTAGGGTACCCCTACTCTAGTACACCGACACCCTTGCATGCATGTGCCATGCAACGCATATGTACTTGCACCATCGAGAGCCAGGCCGCCGTACACGCCGCCGCCGGCAGCGCGTCTCGCCCGGCTGGCTTCCGTTTCCTCTCCTCCCCCGGTTGCGTGAGATCTCTGACCTCTACGCTGCCTTCAGGGGCGCGTCGCTGCCCCGGTTTGGACGGCTCCTCCTTGTATTTATACGCTGAGGGATAGGGGCTGGCCCCCCGTCCAAGTTGATCTGATCGGGCAGGTGTGTAGAACGCAATCTGAATCTCTTGCAGCAGATCGTCCGGACACGTTGATTACTCGGCAAGTTGATCCTCTCAGTTTCCTTTTCTGACCAGCTTTCCTTCGGTAGCGCAATTATAATTCCTTGCTTGGCCCGCCTGCATTTATTTAGTTTAGAACAAAATCAAGAAAGAAAACTTACCTGATCAGTCATCAGCCGTACGCAGGATTGCCATCTAGCAGCGGCTATGTGATTTCCGTGCCAAAGATACGCCCGCGTATTTGGGTATGTACGAATGTACACGTGCTGCCGGGCGGCGCACCGAACACCCGAATACGTACTCATGCACATGGTTACTCATACGCATGTATTTGTAGGTACTACCTGCTGTGCACATACACCACATACATAGCCATATACTTATATACTTATCCTTCAAATGCATGCATGGATGGCTACGTGTGCTAATTGACTCCATGCACTAATTAATAGCCAAGAAGCATGCATGTGCAAGACAACTGGTGCACATTTCCTTCTCTATGTCGAATCCATTGATGCATGCTACTTCTGTGTATGGCCTTGTATCCATGCAATCAAGTAGACAATTTTGCCATGCACAAGGTACAAAGCTAGCTACCCCATGAATAGAACGGAAAACGAAAATTCCCTCTGCGTCTACACCAGTTTTCCCCGAAACCCTAAAAACCCCTCTGGCGGCGGCGATTAGGGCTTCGAAGTGGAACTGCGGCGGCCGCTAGTTTCCACACCGGCGGGCCGCGCTCGAGATCCCGGCGCGGAGATGGCCTCATCCTCCCAGGGCGCGGGCACGGGAAAGACGCCGGAGTCACCCAGGGCGGCGAGAGCACGTCTAGAGGAGGCTCTGGGCAAGATGGGAATCACCGATGAAGAGGCAACTCCGTTGATCATCGATGATAGAGAGGACGATAAACCGAAGCGATGGCTCATCGCTGGCAAGGTACTACACCGGAATTTGCTCCATACCAACACCATAGCTGGCGCTCTTCGGCCTGCATGGGGCAATCCTCGAGGTCTACAGTTTAGATCAATGGGGGAGAACATGTTCGTGGCAAAGTTTGAGAATCAACGGGATCGTGAACGCATCTGACAGGGATCGCCATGGCACGTGAGCAAGAACGCTGTAATTCTGGCGGACTTTGAAGATTGCATGCGGCCCGACGAAGTCAAGTTTGAGCGGCTCCATCTGTGGGCTAGGGTTCCAAATCTCCCATACAACCTGCGTGATGATACTTGGGGGAAACTGATCGCGCAGCAGATCGATAAGGATGCCACTTCAATTTAGTTTGATCATGTGGGTGGCTTCTTGCGAGCGCAGGTATCCATTGATGTCAGCAAACCTCTTAGGAGGTGGATTTTGATAGACTCGGCAAAGAGGAAGAAGGTTGATCTCTATGATATACAGTATGAGCAAGTTCCTCACTTTTGCTTTTCCTGTGGTCGTCTGGGCCACTCTGAGATCATGTGCCCTACACCGGGTCCTCGTGATGAAAAAGGAAACCTCCCTTTTGGACCAAAGTTGAGGGCACCGGAACAACGGGGAAAGGCTACGTCGGCAGAAAACTCAAGTCATGAGCAGCATACGGAGCCGAGCAGCCACCGCGAGTCCAAGAATTCTTCCAACGCTGGCAAAGGCGAGGAGGTGACCTCCCCTGCAAAGGAACGTGCAAACATCAAGAGGAAGGGAGCCCCAAAACAGATTTACCGGCGAGTGGAACACTCTCCTCTCATGATTACTGATGGTGTAGCCCCTGGGAACATTGATCATACTCAAGATGAGGGCGCAGATGCATCAGCACTCGGAGATGGACAAGAGCTAGAACGGGAAGCAAAGAAGAAGAAACCCACACCTGAGAACTCGGCAGAGACTGCAGGGCAGTCCTGCCCGTCCCAATGAGCTGCATAAGCTGGAACTGCCGGGGGCTTGGGAACCCCGAGGCAGTTCAAGAGCTTCGCAATATTGTGAAGCAAGAGTTACCCCTCCTACTCTTTGTCATGGAAGCTAAAATATCAGCGAAAAGAGTAGAGAGCCTGCAACATTCGATGGGATTTGCAGGATGTTTTGCAGTCAGTAGCACGGGATTGAGCGGCGGCATCGGACTATTTTGGTCCCAGGATGTGGACGTCGAGCTCAAAAACTTCAGTTCCGCCCACATTGATGTGTTGGTGCGGAGGACAGATCAAGTTTCGCCAATATGACGGTTTACGGGGTTCTATGGAGCCCCAAGAGTGGAGAATCGTCATCATAGCTGGCGGTTTCTTCGGACCCTGCATACGATACAACACTCGGCGTGGTTATGTATGGGTGACTTCAACGAGACTCTCTACGCCACCGAACACTTTAGTACCTCGGCCAGGCCGGAGTGGCAAATGAGAGCGTTCCGAGAGGTTGTCGATGAGTGTTCCTTCCAAGACCTTGGCCGGTGGGATAACCGACAGGGGGGAAATCTGAATGTTAAAGCCCGCCTGGACAGAGCATTAGCAAATGAAGATTTCAGGCAGCTTTATGATCATATTGGAGTAAGGCATGTTTGTGCAGCTGAGTCGGACCATTGCTTCATTGTTGTAAACCTGAACCAGTTGCCAAATAAGTCTCGCTCAAAGCGTCAGTTTCGGTACGAGAATGTTTGGCAGACGCACATTGATTATGACGCCTAGTTACTGAAACTTGGCGTCGGAGTATACGGGGACCGGGGCTGCAGGGTGTGGCAGACTCACTTGGTGATCTTCAAAGAACACTCGAACCATGGGGAGCAAGGGAGTTCGGATGTCTAGCCCGGACAGTCCGACAGCTATAGCAGCGCCTGGATAGTTTGCGACGGCAATCTGTTGGCAGGGGCCCTTCTGACGAAGAAAAGAAAACTATCATCAAGCTGAGAGAAGCGCTCCGGCAGGAGGAACTTTGGGCGCGGCAACGATCTTGTGTACCTTGGCTGCGAGAGGGCGACCGCAACACGGGGTTTTTTCACGCCCAAATGAAAAAGCGACAACGTATGAATCGCATTGCTGGTTTGCAGCGAGCCGATGGCTCGGTGTGTGCAAACGCAGATGAGGATAAAGTGGAGGTCCAGAATTTCTATCAACAGCTATATGATTCCCAAGGGGCATCTGATTGTAGCGTGTTGTTATCACATGTTCCCAGCAGGGTAACACTGGCCATGAGCGAGTTTCTGGACAGACCATATGAAGCTGTTGAGGTGCGTACAACGCTATTTCAGATGTCACCATCTAAGGCACAAGGAGTAGATGGCTTCACAGCAGGTTTTTTCCAGCGGCATTGGGACTTGCTCCATGATGATGTAACACAAGTAGTCCTCGATTTTCTAAATGGGGGAGATCTTCCAGTAGGGTTAAATGATACCTCCATCACATTGATACCTAAGGTACGACACCCCCAGTATATCTCTCAATATCGACCCATCGCTCTTTGCCCTGTGCTTTATAAGATAGCAGCTAAGGTTATTTCTAACCATTTGCGGAGCTTGATGGATGAGCTGATTAGTGATGAACAAAGTGCTTTTGTCCCCGGCCGCCTGATAACAGACAATATATTGGTTGTTTATGAGAGCATTCATACAATGAAGCGGAGTAAGAAGGGGAAGAACTATATGTGTGCTGTCAAACTAGACATGATGAAAGCCTACGATCGAGTGGAATGGCACTATCTGGAATCCATTCTACTGAGACTGGGCTTTAGTGTCGTTTTTGTTCGACTGATGATGAAGTGTGTCACCTCGGTACGCTTCACAGTTCGAGTCAATGGAGAATTCTTACCATACTTTACCCCTACACGGGGTCTGAGGCAGGGGTGCCCTGCATCACCGTTTTTATTTCTTCTGTGTGCAGAAGGACTGTCATTGTTGCTTAACTCGTATGGTGGTTATATTGATAGGGGCATCCGTGTGAGCTTCAGATCACCATGGGTTAATCATCTATTGTTTGCTGACGATTGCCTGATTTTCATGAAAGCGGACAGTCAAAGCGCAACAAGACTTAATGATATTCTCCACATCTATGGGGAGGCATCGGGACAGAGTGTCAGTCGTGGAAAGAGCTCAATTTTCTTCAGTCCCAATACTCCTCATCAGCTCCGTGAGGCCGTTAAGATTTTGCTAGGTGTTCCTGTTGAGGCTTTTGGCGAGTGTTATCTCGGCCTGCCCACAGCAATAGGCAGGATCACCCGTGGCACGTTTGTTTATATGGCTGAACGGGCGCGCGCGCACATGCAGGGGTGGTCGGAGCGACTATTAGCTTGTGCTGTGAGAGAAGCGCTTCTAAAATCTGTGATCCAAGCAATTCCTACCTTTAGTATGTCATGTTTTCTCCTGACCAAGAAAGTATGCAAGACTCTGACATCGGGTATGGCAAAGTTCTTTTGGAGCAGTTCAATTGATCGGCGGTCTATGCACTGGTTATCTTGGGATAAACTAGCTACACCGAAATGCAAAGGCGGAATGGGCTTTCGTGATCTCCGCTTGTTCAACCTAGCTCTTTTGGGGAAGCACGGTTGGCGTTTTATGACTAACCCCGATACTCTTTGTGCTCGGGTTTTGAAGGGCCGTTACTTCCCAGATTGTGAGTTTCAGCTCGCCACAGTACCAAAAGCTGCATCTGCTACTTGGTGAGCCATTGTTGCCGGTCGAGAGGCGCTCGACGCTGGCCTCATCAAACGCGTGGGCACCGGATCAACCATATCCATATGGGAGGATTGGTGGATCCCTTCGACAGTCTCCATGACTCCTATGCTAAGACCTCAAAATGCTTCTCTTGAGCTGGTCAGTGAGCTTATTGACACCGACAATTGGACATGGAAGGCGGAGCTAGTATATGAGCAGTTTATCGGCCCCGACGCGCAAGCGATTCTGAACATACCTTTGCGCCAGGGGGGTGGCGATGATTTTATGGCATGGGCACATGAAAAATCTGGCATCTACACAGTCAAATCAGCGTACCGGTCTCTAGTGAACAAAAAAGAGCGTTCTGCTCTCGAAGAAGGGACCGGCACCGGGTCTTCAATTGACAATACATAACTGTGGCGTGCCTTATGGAAGCTCAACACTAGTGCAGAACCAGGCATTAGCACCGGTTCGTAAGGCCCTGTAGTGCCGGTTACATAACCGACACTAATTTGTGGTCACTAAAGCCCCCCCCCCCTTTAGTACCGGTTCAGCACGAACCGGTGCTAAAGGGCAACCACATGGCACGAGCCAGCTCCGGGGGCCTGAAGCCCTTTAGTACCGGTTGGTAATACCAACCGGTACTATAAGGTTTGGGTTTTTTTTAGTTTTATGATTTCTTTTTCATTTAATTTTGTGTTTCCATTTTAACTCTTTTTCGTTTGCTGGTATTTTACAATACTACACATTGTACACGTTATGCATATATATATATATATATATATATATATATATATATATAAATAGAATTTCTAGTAGAACCAATCATGCATATATATATATATATATATATCATCAATGTCTCACAAACCACCATATTAATTAATTCACACATACACACATGTATAGCTATATATAATTTCTCCTACATATGAATGTTGCCTTCGGAGCCAGTGGCATTAGCCTAATTGGTGCCTTCGGAGCACGGTGACAATTGGAAGTGGTTTTCATGGGGGCGGTAGCGGGTAATAGAATTCTCCCTTCGGATTTATGACCTGGTCGAGCAAAAATCCCGCTATTTCCTCTTGAAGTGCTTCTACGCGCTCCGTTTCTATGAGCTTCTCCCGCACCTCTTTGAACTGTTAAGAAGGAGATCAATATGCATGTGTATTAGTTGTGTGACTAGATATCGATAATGGTGTAAAAATTATGAATAGTGTTCTGACAAGCGTACCCATTCCTGTCTTTGAGATCTGCTCATTTCAGACGCCATCATGCGAATGTTCTCGGCCTTCAAGGCCTTGAAGGAATTTCTGCCGCTGGAATTTGACTGCCAATTCCGCTTGACTTGCTTCTAGGCCTTGAAGGCGTTCATAGTCCCGCTTCCTCTGCTCCTCCTCCATCTTCCTCTTCTTCTCCTCCGCAATCTTCTTTCTCGCATGGGTTCTGTAGTCGTTGTTCCAGTCTGAAAACCCCTCATACCACGGCATAGCGCACTTGCCTCGTGTTCTTCCCGGGTGTTCAGGATTTCGCAGGGCACGCGTAAGCTCGTCGTTCTCTCTGTTGGGCTGGAACACCCCCGTTTGTGCCTCTTCTATTGCAACAAGTATCGCATCGTCGCCTCCATTAAGACTTGCCCTCGTCGAAACATTGCCTGTCTCCAGGTCCAACTCCCCCCCATGCGCATAGAACCAAGTCCTGACCCTGGGGGGCCAGCTCTTAGTAGCCAGAGTGACACCTGCATCCTCCATCTCTTTCTCAGACTTATCCCACTTAGGCATTGCCACCGCATAGCCACCTGGCCCCAGCTTATGGAACTTATCCTTTTTTTTCGGCATTCTTCTTGTTTATTCTCGACCGTTCCTTAGCTAATTCCGAATCCTTGAATTTCACGAAATCGTCCCAATGATCACGTTGGTTCTCCAGTGTTCCCTTGAATACTGGAGTCTTCCTTCCTCCCTTGACGTACTTGTTCCATTCACGATTCTTGTAGTTCTTGAATGCAATCGCCATCATCCTAAGAGCAGCCTCTTTGACTTTCTGCACATCTGCTTCTGTGAAATGATCTGGTAGGGTGAAATGTTCCATGAGAGTATCCCAAAGCAGATCTTTTTGATTCTTGTCGACAAAAGTAACATCTGGACGTGGCTTTGCTGGCGCTCTCCATTCTTGAAGTTTGATCGGGAGTTGGTCCTTCACAAGAACTCCACACTGACGAACGAACTTGTCCGCAATCTTCTTAGGCGCTAATGGTTTGCCAGTAGGGCCGCATGCCTCGATATTGTACTTTACGCCCGGCTTCAACTTTTTGTTCGGGCCTCGTTTCGTCATTTTGCCTGAAGATTTGCTTGATCCGGATGGCTGAAAGAACAAAGATCGATTCGTTAATATATCTTCAAGTCATTTAAAACATGTGATGATCACCAGATGCCTGCTTATATAAATATATATACCTCGCCGGTGTTTGTTGTTTCAGGATCAACATGTTCTTCGTCATCGTCATAATCATAGTTCATGACTTCATCAATTTCGTCGTCGCGATCGAATATCATATCACCCTCTCCGGTGTTGTTTAGAAATTCGGAGCCGTCATAATCTTCTTCATTCTGATTATCATCTGGCCCGCGTATCATATCGAACATGGTCTGTTCTCCCTCTCTGTCGGTATTGTCTGCCATAGCTTTTGTTTAACTAATCCAAAAGAAATATAAAACAATTTAGTATTCAAATTACATCGTCTCGAATAATAGATATAATCTCGAATACATCGTCTAGAATAATAGATATAATCTCGAATACATCATCTTGAATAATATATAATATTGAATAGTACATCACTGGCTATTAGCTAATAAAGATCGAATACTACAGAAGAATCTAGGACACTCGCGGTTCCTCCGGCGCGGGCGGTGGACACCCAAAGAGAAGGAACCCTCACAGGATCATAGCTGAAGTGAGATCCTCGAAGATACTGCCACGTATTGGAGAACCTGCCGCCCTCTAACGCAACCATGTAGCGATGGACGTGCTCGTCCTCCTCCCTGACACGGCGACGTACCACCTCCGGCGGGGCCGGGTCCCTCTGCACCGAAACTGGCCCACGCGAATGCCACCAAACGAGATCAGGGTCGACGACGGGACCCGCGGCCGGGTTCCTCATCAAGCGGCGCGCCCCTCCAAGCAGCACCTCCCAGTGCCAGCCCGGCGGAGCCCAGTCCCGGACATGGGTCGGCTGGACGTCGTCGCGGACGGGTCGACGGCGAGGATGCGGGCCGGGCATCGTCGAGAACAAACACTAGCTATATGCCCGCAAAAAGTAACTTTTTTTTAATGATTGGATTTTGATAACTAAAATTTCTAACATTTCTATATAACACTAATTATGCTAATCTAAATAATCTAAATAACACTAAAATTTCTAACATTTCTATATAACACTAATTTCTAACATTTCTATATAACACTAATTTCTAACTGATTAAGCACTAATTATATCCATCTAACATGCATTCATACATATATAATAGTGAAAAATAATAATCTAAATAATCTAAACTAATTAAACACTAATTATCTAAACTAATTAAACATACAAAATAATAATCTAAATAATCTAAACTAATTAAAGACTAATTATCTAAACTAATTAAACATGCTTGTGTGTGTGTGTGTACGGGCTCGGGGCTGGAGGACTCACAGCGGGCGACGGCGAGGCGAGGCGACGGCGAGGAGAGGCGACGGTCGGGGCGGCGACGGCGCGACGGGGACGGGGACGGCGTGACGGGGACGGCGCAACGGGGACGGGCCCGGGGCGGCGACGGGGACGGGGGCGGCGACGGAGACGAGCGGCGACGTCGGAGACGATCGAGGGCGGCGGCGACGGCGACGAAGACGACGGAACAGAGGAACAAAAATAGAGGGAAACTGAAATTTTCGTAGCAGTTGTATATATAGAAGGCACCTTTAGTACCGGTTGGAGCCACCAACCGGTACTAAAGGTCTGTTTTGGCCAGGCCAAGCGGCGGGAAGCGACCCCCTTTAGTACCGGGTGGTGGCACAAACCGGTACTAAAGGCCCCCCCTTTAGTACCGGTTTGTGCCACGACCCGGTACTAAAGGTGGTGCGCTGGCGCAGGTGCGGTGCGGAAGTTTAGTCCCACCTCGCTAGTCGAGGGGCTACCGCACTGGTTTATAAGCCTCAGTGCGGTAGCTCTCTCGAGCTCCTCTCCTAATCAGGCCTACTGGGCCTACCTGTCCTCGTCGCCTTGTGGGCCTACTGGGCCTTCGCGGGCCTGCATCATGGCCCAACGAAAGGTTGTGTCTCTAGTTGTATGCAGGCCGCTTTGGCCCAGTAGGCGGGCTTTTTTTTCTTAACTTTTTTTTCCTTTATTTTTTTTGTTTTATTTATTTTTGAGTTGTTTTTTGCTGTATTTAGAGTTTCTTTGTGAATATTTTTGCTTTAGGTACAAAAAATTACAAACTTTCTATTAGTGCCGGTAGATTTCAAATTTGAATAGTTTAAATTTTGAATTATTTGAAATTTGTGTGAATCACTAGTTTGTGAATAACTTAACTTTGAAAAAAGTTTTTTCAGTGATTCTTTTTTCTTATGTTTAATATTAGTGTGTTTTATCATTATATTCAATTTAGTAATGCTTAGGTTATTTAAAAAATGAAATGCCTTTGTAACAGTTCAGTTTTCGTCGGAAACCCTGATACTTCGAAAGAGATTGTCCATTTTGTACACGAAGTGCATCCAGTTTTTGCCGTAACCCTCTCTACTTTCTTGCACATGTTATTTGTATGAAATTATGATACCATGCCAACTTTCAACCTTTTCTGAGTTCATTTGAATTGCTTTTCAATTTTAGGGTCATTTAGCTGGAAAAAAATCAGCAAATGCATGAAAAGAATTTGTTTGCACATAAAATTTCTTCGCGTTTCAAATGCCAAAACACATAACTACCCTAACTATTACAGACATTCCCTCCTGGGTGTGAAACACAGAAGAAAGTGATGATAGTGAAGCCGATCACATCCCAGATCTTTGGGTGTGAAACTTTTTCTTCGCGTGTGTCCCTTTGCGCCGTAACCATGGAAAATCTTCATCATTTAACGGGATGCTCAGGTCAATATTCACTGTGAATGGAGCAATTTCATCAAACTTTTCATAATCGTCTGACTTGTCTGTCTTGTCATCCACTCCCACGATGTTTCTCTTCCCAGAAAGAACTATATGCCGCTTTGGCTCATCGTACGATGCATTCGCTTCCTTATCTTTTCTTTTTCTTGGCTTGGTAGACATGTCCTTCACATAGAAAACCTGTGCCACATTATTGGCTAGGACGAATGGTTCGTCTGCATACGCAAGATTATTGAGATCCACTGTTGTCATTCTGTACTGCGGGTCTTCCGTTACCCCGCCTCGTGTCATATTGACCCATTTGCACCGAAACAAAGGGACCTTTAAACCACGTCGATAGCCAAGTTCCCATATGTCCTGTATATAACCATAATATGTTTCCTTTCCCGTCTTGGTTTCTGCATCAAAGCGGACACCACTGTTTTGGTTGTTGCTCTTCTTATCTTGGGCGATCGTGTAAAATGTATTACCATTTATCTCGTACCCTTTGAAAGTCATTATATTCGAAGATGGTAACTGGGACAGCAAGTACAGGTCATCTTCAATAGAGGTGTCATGCATGGTACGTGTCTGCAACCAGTTGGCGAAACTCCTGGTTTGTTCACGTGTAATCCAGTCATCAGACCGCTCCGGGTGTTTGGAGCGTAGCAAATTCTTGTGTTCATCCATATACGGAGCCACCAAGGTGGAATTCTGTAGAACTGTGTAGTGTGCTTCAGTGAGAGAATGTCCGTCCATACATATTATTTGTTCCCTCCTAGCGTGCCTTTTCCATCCAGTCTGCCCTTATGCCGCGATTCAGGAACACCAATCGGCTTAAGGTCAGGAATAAAGTCAATACAAAACTCAATGACCTCCTCATTTTGATGGCCCTTGGAGATGCTTCCTTCTGGCCTAGCACGGTTATGAACATATTTCTTTAAGACTCCCATGAACCTCTCAAAGGGGAACATATTGTGTAGAAATACAGGACCCAAAACGTTAATCTCTTCGCATAGGTGAACTAGGACGTGCGTCATGATGTTGAAGAAGGATGGTGGGAACACCAACTCGAAACTGACAAGACATTGCACCAAATCATTCTGTAACCTTGGTATGATTTCTGGATCGATTACCTTCTGAGAGATTGCATTGAGAAATGCACATAGCTTCACAATGGCTAATCGAACGTTTTCCGGTAGAAGCCCCCTCAATGCAACCGGAAGCAGTTGCGTCATAATCACGTGGCAGTCATGAGACTTTAGGTTCTGGAACTTTTTCTCTGCCATGTTTATTATTCCCTTTATATTCGACGAGAAGCCAGACGGTACCTTAATACTGAGCAGGCATTCAAAGAAGATTTCCTTCTCTTCTTTGGTAAGAGCGTAGCTTGCATGACCCTGATGTATGTCGTCTTCTCCGTGCATACGTTGCTGGTCCTCCCGTGCCTCAGGTGTATCTTTTGTCTTCCCATACACGCCCAAGAAGCCAAGCAGGGTCACGCAAAGATTCTTCGTCACGTGCATCACGTCGATTGCGGAGCGGACCTCTAGGTCTTTCCAATATGGCAGGTCCCAAAATATAGATTTCTTCTTCCACATGGGTGCGCGTCCGTCCGCGTCCTTCGGAACAGGTTGTCCGCCAGGACCCTTTCCAAATATCACCTTCAAATCCTTGACCATATCATGTACATCAGCACCAGTACGGTGGCGAGGCTTCGTCCGGTGATCCGCCTCACCTTTGAAATGCTTGCCTTTCTTTCTTACGGGATGCCTGCTCGGAAGAAATCGACGATGTCCCAGGTACACATTCTTCTTACAACTATTCAAATATATACTGTCGGTATCATCCAAACAGTGCGTGCATCCGCGGTATCCCTTGTTTGTCTGTCCTGAAAGGTTACTGAGAGCAGGCCAATCATTGATGGTCACGAACAGCAACGCCTTTAGGTCAAATTCTTCCCCCATGTGCTCATCCCACGCACGTACACCTGTTCCATTCCACAGTTGTAAGAGTTCTTCAACTAATGGCCTTAGGTACACATCAATGTCGTTGCCGGGTTGCTTAGGGCCTTGGATGAGCACTGGCATCATAATGAACTTCCGCTTCATGCACAACCAAGGAGGAAGGTTATACAAACATAGAGTCACAGGCCAGGTGCTATGGTTGCTGCTCTGCTCCCCAAAAGGATTAATGCCATCTGCGCTTAGACCAAACCATACGCTCCTTGCGTCATCTGCAAACTCCTTCCCGTACTTTCTTTCGATTTTTCTCCACTGCGACCCGTCAGCGGGTACTCTCAACTTTCCGTCTTTCTTACGGTCTTCTCTGTGCCATCGCATCGCCTTGGCATGCTCTTTGTTTTGGAACAAACGTTTCAACCGTGGTATTATAGGAGAATACCACATCACCTTGGCAGGAATCTTCTTCCTGGGGCGCTCGCCCTCGACATCACCAGGCTCATCGCGGCTGATCTTATAGCGCAATGCACCACATACCGGGCAAGCGTTCAAATCCTCGTACTCACCGCGGTAGAGGATGCAATCATTAGGGCATGCATGTATCTTCTGCACCTCTAACCCTAGAGGGCAGACAGCCTTCTTTTCTTCGTACGTACTCTCGGGCAATTCGTTGTCCTTTGGAAGCATATCCTTTATCATTACCAGCAACTTTCCAAATCCCTTGTCAGATACACCATTCTCTGCCTTCCATTGCAGCAATTCTAGTGTGGTGCCCAGCTTTTTCTTGTCACCTACGCAATTCGGGTACAACAATTTTTTGTGATCCTCTAACATGCGCTGCAACTTCTTCTTCTCCAAATCACTTGCGCAGTTTCTCTTTGCATCGGTAATGGCCCGACCTAGATCATCAACGGGCTCATCTGATGCCTCTTCTTCAACTTCTTCCCGCATTGCCGGCTCAGCTTCTTCCCCCATTGTTGTATCATCGTATTCAGGGAACCCATGGCCAGGATAGCTGTCGTCATCCTCTTCTTCTTCATTGTCTTCCATCATAACCCCTCTTTCTCCGTGCTTGGTCCAAACATTATAGTGGGGCATGAAACCGGACTCAAACAGGTGGACGTGAATGGTTCTTGACGTAGAGTAATTGTGACCATTCTTACAGCCAGCACATGGACAAGGCATAAAACCATCCGCCCGCTTGTTTGCCTCAGCCGCAAGCAGAAAAGTATGCACGCCCTCAACGAACTGGGAGAGCATCGGTCATCGTACATCCATTGCCGGCTCATCTTCATTACACAACACCGAATAGACCAAATTAATACAAGTTCATACATAAAGTTCATACAACACTTAAATGCAACAAACAAATAACTCTCTAGCTAAAGCATTTAAATGCAACAACAAATGCGATCAAGATCGCAACTAAGGTAACAATTGATCCAACAGCATAATGATACCAAGCCTCACTATCGATGGCATATTTTCTAATCTTTCTATTCTTCAAGCGCATTTTCTCCATCTTGATCTTGTGATCATCGACGACATCGGCAACATGCAACTCCAATTCCATCTTCTCCCCCTCAATTCTTTTCAATTTTTCTTTCAAGTACTCGTTTTCTCTTTCAACTAAATTTAACCTCTCGACAATAGGGTCGATTGGAATTTCCGGTTCACATACCTCCTAGATAAAAATATCTATGTCAACTTGATGGGCATAATTTGTCATAAACACGAAATGCAACAAATAGTTTTAAAAGAGAATATACCACATCCGAATCATAACAAGGACGAGGGCCGACGGGGACGGATATCAAAACCATGGCACTATGTATAACAAACAACGTACGGGTAAGATAATTATTACATGATTAACTATATATCCAAATCACACAAACATCAATTTTTTATATAAAATTTCATGAACAAGAGGCTCACCACAAGGTGGTGCCGGCGACGGGACGGTGCGGGCGATCGACGGTGGTTACGACGGAGATTTAGAAGGCACTAAGTAAACCACACCTACATATGCAAACTAAGTGTTATTTTTGACCTCAAATTGCATATAAATCAAATACTAGCACATATATATATTTCCTCCCAAATTACTAAACTCACAAATTAGTAACTATATAAAGCATTGCAAGAGCTAATCTAGTAATGAGAGATGAAAGGACAAAGTTGCTAACCTTTGTGATCACTTGAATGGATGGGGGCCTTCAAATCTTGACAAATTTTGGGCAAAATGTGTGATGAGCTCGAGGGGAGAAGAGGAAGAACAGAGAGGAGAGGAGAGGGGAAAGGGGGAAGAACAGAGCGAGCTGGACGAAGGGTTTATATGCAGGAGGACCTTTAGTACCGGTTCGTGCCACGAACCGGTACTAAAGGTGCTGGAGGGGGCCCAGACTGACAACATCCTGCCACCACCCTCATTAGCACCGGTTCGTGGCACGAACCGGTGCTAAAGGTTATCCACGAACCGGTACTAATGAGAGCGGCCCGGCTAGCCGTTGGAACCGGCACTAATGTATACATTAGTGACGGCTCTAATACAAACCGGCACTAATGTGTTGCACGTTTGACCCTTTTTCTACTAGTGCAATGTGATCCCTAAAGTTCGGGTCTTCTACTGGCGAGTCTTGAGAGGAATTATTCCGGTGGAATGTACCTTGAAGTATCGTCATATACAGGAGCTCGGAAGATGCAAAATCTGCATGGCCATGGATGAGGATTTAGCTCACGCACTCATTCACTGTTCGCATGCAAAGCAATTCTGGGTGCAAGCTCAACAGCTATTTGATTTCTCCCTACCGAAGCTACACCCAAGCACTTGGTCTCGTGACATTTTATGTGACAAACTTTTCTCAGAGAAGAAGCGAGCGATCATAGTCACGGTGATGTGGGCGATCTGGCACTCTCGGAATCGCCTCACGCATGATCAGGAGAAACTTGACCCATCTACTTCTATGAGACGTATCAAGGAAGATCTAGCGATCTTGGATATACCTCGGCAAGACCTGAAAGTTCTGCCAGGATACGGGTGGCGGCCCCCCGATGGAACAATCATCAAAATAAACACCGACGCGGCAATTCACATGGATGGCGACAATGGTGGAGCAGGGGGGGTGGCGCGATCAGTTGGTCGCCTCCTGGGAGCATGGAGCAAACCCCTTGTGGGTGTCACGGACCCCCTTATAGCTGAAGCCATGTCTGTTCAGGAAGGCGTGCGCTTTGCGAATCTCCGAGGATTTCAGGAGGTGGTCATCGAAACAGACTGTCTGGAGGTTGTGGAACTCAGGAAGAATCGTCACAATTCCCTCGCAGTTGTGGCACCGTTATTTTATGAGATAGGAGAGCTAGCTACTGTTTTTTCTTATTTCGATATTATTCATGTAATCCGGTCAGCAAACTATCCAGTGCATCTCTGTGCCAAGCGTGCTTGCACACTGAGTATGACTGAGAGCTGGCTGGAAGAGACCCCTAGCTTCCTGGTGAGCAGCCTGTTGGCTGATGATCCAGCGAATGCTTTTGTTTGAATAAAGCTCTCATTATTGCCTGCAAAAAAATAGCTACCCCATGAATAGATATGTCTCTTCCCGTGCATCCTATCATTGAAAAAAAAATCTCTTCTTTGTTACAAAAACACATCGAACAATTTGATCAAACGGAGGAGATTTTTAGCTGGGATAGGGTTGTCGGCGCACGTCTGCTCTACAAGGACTACTTTCACCCTGGACCAAAGGTTCGATGAAAAAAAATCCGTCGGCGCTTCCCGATACGTCTCCGTCGTATCTATAATTTTTTATTGTTTCATGTCATTATCCTATAATTTTCACATACTTTTGGCAACGGTTTATATAATTTTTTTGGACTAACATATTGATCCAATGCCCAGTGTTATTTCTTATTTGTTGCATGATTTTGGGTTTGCAGAAATCCATACAAACGAAGTCCAGACGTGATAAAATTTTACGGATTTTTTTGGAATATTATGACGTAAGAATCAACGCGAACGGAGGCCCACGGTCTCCACAAGACAACATAGCACCACCCCCTCCCCCAGGGTGTGGCAAGATGTCTTGTCGACACCTCGTAAGTCAGTTGGAGCACTTCTTCGACCGCGAGGAAGCTTATATCGAGAAAAACCATGCTAAAATTTCACCCCAATCAAAGTTACGAATCTTTGGATAGTTAAGAAACGGTTTTCGGCCAAAAACAGAGACGCAAAACAGAAGAGAAACACACACACACACAGAGAGAGAGAGAGAGAGATCCAATCTCGAAGGGGCTCCTGTCCACTGGGAGCCATGGCGGCCAAGGAAGAAGAAGAGGAAGGAGGGGGGGCTCTCTCCCCCTCTCTCCCAGTGGCGCCGGAGTGCCGCCGAGGGAACCATCATGATGGCGAACTACACCAACAACTTCGCCGTCGTCATCACCTACTCTCTCCCTCTCTCACGGCGGTGTAACCTCCCTCTTCCCGTTGTAATCTCTACTTGAACATGGTGCTAAAAATCAAAGCAAATGCTAAAAAAATTCAAAAAAGTCAAAAAAAATTGTGTGGTAGATAAGTTTATGCGTGAGGTGCCTCTACTTTTCAACTCATTTGGACATCTCAGCAACTCTCAGCAAAAAAGACAAATTCAGGGTCTGTAAAAAAATTACTGTTCACACAATGTTCTGACCTAATTTCTTTTTTTGCTGGGAGCCGCTTAGATGTCCAAATAAGTTGAAATTTGGAGCGAACCTCACGCATAAAATTATCTATCACACAAAAAAATTGGAATTTTTTTTGAATTTTGATAGTATTTATTTTGTTTTTTTTTGACCGGGTGCAAATGAGCCTGGGCACCGAATTGGGTTTTCGTATCTCTACCTTCTATTTTTTGGAAAAAAAACATAGATGCTTATTTTGGGCTATTATGTGAATTCCTGATGGTCTAGGGATCTTGATGCAGCAGTTACAAATTCCCAGTGAGGAATTTTTGCAAGGGGAACGTTTCCCATCGGCAGACCTGCCGAAGCTTCGGCCGATCATGTCGTTCGCTCCCGCGCGCCTAGCACACCCACCAACACCAGGAGCCACACGTCCTTTGCGGGCCCACATGTACCGCTTCGCGTTTTTCCTATCTTCTTCTTCCTCTCAGGAACTCTCTCTCTCTCTCCCAATGCGGGCAGCCATGGTCGTGCTCCTCCTCTCGCTCCGGTGCTCGTTTCCATTGCCGGGCACTCTCCTCTCCCTTTTCCCATGCTTCCCGCCATGGCCTCCTCCTGTCCTCCATCCCTCCCCCATGGTCATGGCTCCGGTGAGCTCCGAGCCGCGCCAACCCTCGATGATTCAAGGTAGGAGACGGGAGGGGAGGAGCTGCAATGGCAGAGACGGGGGGCTAGATGCGGCGATGCAGGGTGTTGACGGAGCTGTTGCGTCCGCGAGATCGAACCAGCGACCGGGGTGACCACGGGGGATGCCGCAATCGGGGACAACGGGGTGCTACCACGGCGATGTCCATGTGATGCAACCCCACCGCGGCCGGGGTGCGCGACGGCGATGACCGTGGTGACCGTGGACTGCAACCACAGCTTTTCTGTCGCCGATAGCCGTTTGAAGCTTTCCCCATATACGGTTGAAGCTTTTTTTGTCAACGTTGGCAACTTTTCTCTGGTTTGCAGTGTCTGGTTGGAGCTTTTTTCCAACGGTTGAAGCTGTTTTCATACATGGTTGAAGCTTTTTCCATCCACGATAAACTTTTCTGTAAACTATTTGAAACTTTTCCCGTTCTTGAGCGGCGCTTGATTGAAGCTCTCTCTATCATTTGGTTGAAACTGTTTCAATCTAGGGTTGAAGCATTTTGCGCGAGCGGTTGCATCTTCCCCTGATTCGCAGTGCCGGTTGAAGCTTTTCCATATAGAGGTTGAAGCTTTTCCATCCAAGGGTTGAAGCTTTTTTTTCCAGCGTTTGCAACACAGGGGGTTTGCGACGGTTTTTTCAATGGTGTTGATTGACTGGGTGGCTGTCGACGGCGGCTGCAGCGAGCATCAGCGGCGAGGGGCGGCGGCGGAGCTACACCCGTCGCCGTGAAGAGCTGCAACGGCTACGTCGAGAGCTGCAACGGCAGGCCAATCTGGGAAAAGCTTCGACGTCGACGAAGACCACCGACGAGGGTGGGGACTGGCGACTAGGATGGCCAGCCGGCGAGGATGGGGACTAGAGAACGAGGACGAACGGCGAGGGTGGGGACCGGCGACGAGGACGGCCACCAGAGGGGAGTGGAGGCGCGGCGACGAGGACACCGAGCAGGAGCTGCAGATCTAACCCGAGGTAGAAGAAGCCCGGGACGAATAGTTTTTTTTTTTGCTGCATCCAAGGGCCACGCGGGCTCGCATCCAAAGGCTGGGGCAGGACCGGCCGAAACTTTCTGCCGGTGCGCCGGCGCCTAGCATCGCCCTTTTTGCAATGGCGTAGTTGCTGGCCAGGACCCAGGAGGACATGTGCGCCGTGAACATGCCGGTAACCGGTGGTGTTCATACAATAAAACAAAATCTTGGCCTCCAGCTGTGGGCTCAAGGGGTTATGGAACATGTTATTCGCATAACTATTTTATTTGAGTTTGTGACTTCGGTCATTAGCACATGTTTGATCCTTAACACGGAGAAGAGTTCATTTCAACTTCAATCTTGAGGCAAGACAGACTAACTAGCAACAAATATTTGACGATTTACTCTTGCAAAAAAGCAGTACGAAATGCCAAGATCGTGATATCCAAAGCACCACGAACTAATCGGACTATCTTCTCATCCTCTCAAGAGTCAAGACTCAACAAACCAAAAACTCTCACGCTGAAGACAGAGATTCTTCCGC
This sequence comes from Triticum aestivum, assembly GCF_018294505.1. Classification (NCBI taxonomy): domain Eukaryota; kingdom Viridiplantae; phylum Streptophyta; class Magnoliopsida; order Poales; family Poaceae; genus Triticum; species Triticum aestivum. The sequence continues at coordinate 704,245,703 of NC_057801.1, forward strand.
CGCGAGCATATCCAAGAGCATTCCATGAGCAGTACCACCAGCAGCATCAACGGCGGCCGCACCGGCGATACCAGCAGCAGCAGCAGCGTCCGCGCCCGGCGAGCCGCGGCTGTGGAGCCACCACAGCAGGTTGGTCAGCGTGTTGCCGTCGTCGTGCGACGCCAGCGCCCTCGTCTTGGCCAGCGCCGACTCCTTGTCGTAGACCCCCTCCAAGGCGTACACGAACCCCTTCCACCCGTCGCCGACGCCGTCCCTGGCCAACGCCGGCGCGGTCCAGCTCACCAGCTCCTTGACGAACCCGGCGTCCGGGAAGAGGGCCTCGCTGATGGGCACGATCGGCAGGAGCTGGATGCCCAGCCTGCACTCCTTCCACTCCGGCGGCGCGAACCAGAGGCCGCTGTCCCTCTTGTTGGCCCACACGACGCCGACGAGGCGGTTGTTGCCGGTGAAGTCGTCCTCGTAGATCGCGTCGCCCTCCCGGATGTGCCACCATGTCTGCGCCGCCAGCATCTCGAGAGCGGTGAGCGTCGCCGCGGTGGAGACGAGTGGCTTGTCCCCGTAGCTGAGCCCGAGGAGCGCGGCGGAGTAGTAGGCGTTGACGGCCTCGCTGGTGCTCTCCTGGTTGCGCCCGTCGCCGAACTCCGTCAGGCCTCCGGCCCAGGAATGCAGCTTCCAGAGATCGAACGTCCTCAGCCTGGTGTAGCTCGCGCCGGCTCCTCGCGACAGTGTCATGAAATCGGCGACCATGGAGCAGGCCTGCGGCATGTACTCGCGCCCCCAGGCCGGGTCGATCTTGGCGAGCACAGCAATGGCGTACACGAAGTAGCCCAGGTGGTAGTGGTGGTCGTTGTAGATCCCGAAGCCGAAGTCGGCGCCGGTGTCCATCATTCCTTGCCGGGTGACGAGGCCGCCCCACTTGGGATCGTACAGGAAGCCATTGCCCTCGAAGCTGCCGTCCAGCCAGGGCGTGACGGTGGCATTCAGGAACCGGTGCACCGCCGGGATGACGTCGGGGCACCCGACCTCCTCGGCGATCAACGCCAGCCTCGCCGCCCTGGCGACCGCCTTGCCGTAGAAGTAGGACGAGGTGGTCGTGATGCGGCTGGAGGCGAGGTCATCCACGTCCTTGCGCAGCGCGGCCACGATCTCGGGCACGCCGTCCTCGCTGATGCCCCGGGTGGAATGCCAGGTAGGGAACACCGGGTCGGTCCTCAGAGCCCAGGCGTCGCCGACGACGCCGACCAGGTCGCCGTCGATGCTGCGGTACCTGAAGTCCTCGAGCACCCGGACGCGGCTGTCCTTGGAGAGCAGCCGGAGGTGGAGCGGGTGGGCGAGCATGAGCAGGTCCCCCGACCCCTGCGTGCACCAGGCGTAGTCGACGGAGAAGGGGCGGTCCACCGCGGCCACCCCGGCCGTCGGGTAGCGGCCGCTGTACCGGTCGAGGACGGCCTCCATGGCCGCGTGGGGCAGGAACGCGACGCGGATGACGCCGAGGAAGCCGGGCGCCGCCAGCTGCGTGATGCTGGACATGGACAGGCGGATCGGCGCGGAGGCGTAGAGGAGGAAGGTCTGGCCGCTGTTCATCCGGAGGCGCCACCTGGTGAGCGAGGCGTCGCGGGGCGCGGCCTCGAGGAAGGCGTGGACGGAGGCGATGGAGATGTCGACGGGGCAGCGGGCGAACATGGTGGAGACGGTGACGAAGGGGCTGCCGCGGACGAGGAACGCGCGCAGCGACCGGGAGAAGTCGAGGGTCACGGAGAGGTCGTCGAAGCCGGCGATGATGTGGCGCCATCCGGCCCCGGCGGCCGCGGCGGCGTCGGACGGGGAGGAGACGGTGAGGTCGGCGACGAAGGCCTGGGCGTGGAAGGACGGGGAGTGGACGCTCTTGGGGTAGCACACCTTGAGCCCCGCGGCGGCGGACTTGACCAGGTAGGGGTGGATGTACTCGGGCTGGTCCCCGTCGTTGAGCGCGAAGTTCTGGAAGAAGGAGCTGGTGGGGAGCGGCGCGGCGAGGAGGTGCGGGGCGAAGAAGCGGGCCGGGTCCGGGAGCACCGCCGACTCCGCCCGCGGGAACACGGAGGCCCCCGGGGACGGCGGCGGCGTGGGGGCGGGGCTGCGCGTGGACTGCCAGAAGAGGAACGCGGCGAGCGCCACCGCGACGTACGTGGCGACCTGCGCCATCTTCCTCCTCTCCATCCTCTCCGGCGCGTGTCGAGGTGGGGCGGCTCCCTCTACCGCGGCTTTTATAGGCGCCGCGCCGCGCCGATCTCCTTCCCCGCGGCGGAGTGCGGGTTGGGCACGGCGGCAGCGGATGGAATGGGGATTCTGCGGGGTTCAGAGATTTTGGTAACGCGGCAGCCTTTTGGTAAACCCCAAAAAGTCGGGGACCGGCTACTGGTCAGTCGCCTGATTTTATGAAATGGGTAAAAAAAAAAAAAAAAAAAAAGATTCCTAACCAATCGACTGAACAAAAATTGTGGTCAGCCAATTTCAGTGTTATAGCACACCTTAAGTCTTTTTGCATACAAAACCAATAGCAGCTCACAAGACTTCATGTGCCCAATGCAAGACAATGGCCCGTTGATAAGCAAAAGCAAAAATAGAGAAAACAAACAAATATGCAGACAACTTACACAAAAATTGCACATTTGTACGACATGCAAAAATAAGCATATAGGAGTGGAATTTATCCAAAAAAGAAATTGTGTAAGAAGGAATGAATTATTTATTTTTATATTTGCAATCTCGCACATGTATATTTATTTTTATAGATGCATTCAATACATATATGCGTATGTTTATATCAGAAATGTATTATTACGATACAAAATAAGCATACACTAGTGAGATTTCCGCGACAAATAGTGCTTTCTAAAAAGTAACGGATTAGTGACATCGGTATTACCTTTACGAAATAAAAGAAAATGAAAACTATAACAAAATAAAAAATAAAAAATTAGTGGCATTGGTATTTGATCCATGGTGTCGCTACTTCTCGGGATCAAAATAATAAATTAGTGGTATCTGTATTACCATTTAAGAAGAAATAAAAGTAAAATAACAATAATGACAAAAAATTGCACATGGTTTGAATATAAATTGCACTTTTTCTATAATACGCAAGAATAAGCACAAATAGTGAAATTTCACTAAAAAAATTCCTAAGTAGAATGAATTAGAGGTATTGGTATTACCCTTAAAGAATAAAGAGAATAAAATAAAAACTTAAACAAAATTAGAATAGTGAAGTTTCTAAGGAACAATGAATTAATGGTATCTGTATTACCATTTAAGAAGAAATAAAAGTAAAACAACAATAATGACAAAATTTGCACACTGTTTGAATATAAATTGCGCTTTTTTTATAATACGTAAGAATAAGCAGAAATAGTGAAATTTCACTAAAAAATTCCTAAGTAGGAATGAATTTGAGGTATTGGTATTACCCTTAAAGAATAAAGAGAATAAAATAAAAACTGAAACAAAATTAGAATAGTGAAGTTTTCTAAGAAACAATGAATTAGTGGCATTCGCGTTAAGAAGAAAGGAACTGAAAATAATAAAACAAATAATGAAATATTGGCAAACAATTTGCACAGAAGTTGCGCATTTTTAGTGTACATATAATCATGAAATTTTGGCACATATTATATAGTATTTGTTTGTATATAATTACACTAAGTCAAAAACCTATAAAAAGCAAAAATAACCAATAAAGGAAAGAAAAAGGAAAAAAAACCCATAAAAACAGAAAACAGAAATTGAAAATGAAGCAAAAATACCCTAAAATAGGAAAGAAAATGGTATAAAAAGCTAAAAATAAATTATCACAAAATTTGCACACAATCTGCACATAAATTGTGCTTTGTTATAATAAGCAAGAATAAACACATAAGAGTCAATGTTTTGCAAAAAGAAAAAATTTCTAAAGAAATAATCAATTAGTGGCATTGTTATTTGATCAACGGTGTCTCTACTTCTCTAGACCAAAATAATGAATTAGTGGTATGGGTATTACCGTTTAAGAAGAAAGAAAGATAAAAAACAATAATGACAAAATTTGCAAGCAATTTGAATAGAAATTGCGCTTTTTTTTATAATTTGCAAGAATAAGCACAAATAGTCAAATTCCACAAAAAAGAATCTAAGTAGGAATGAATTGGAGGTATTGGTATTACCCTTAAAGAATAAAAAATGAAATAAAAACTTAAACAAAATTAAAATAGTTAAGTTCTCTAAGAAACGATGAATTAGTGTCATTGGTTTCCCGTTAAGAAGAATGGGACTGAAAATAATAAAACAAATAGGAGCAAAACAGATTTCATTGCTGAACAAAACAAGCGAGCAAAACAGGCACCCAAACTTGGAAATGCCTGCTAGCGGTTCCATGCGGGGCAGGTGGGCGCTGCGCTAGGCGAGAGGCATGTTAACGGGCGGACAAAACAGGCACCCACCAGGCTCAGCGAGCCCATATACACAATCGACTGACTAGAAACAGCGGTCAGTCGATTTCAACTAGGCCCAACACAACACAAAATACAGAACAGGAAAAAACTAAAGCACACATCTCAAAGCACAAATCCAACAGCCAGAAATTCGACTGACCCAAAATCAAAAAATCAGCTGAATGACATATAGCTAAATCGAAAAAGTCGTCCTGCTAGAATTTGCCTTCATAAATTTAATTTTGGTAGTTTTTTTGTTTTCCCTATTTTGGCTTTGACAAAATTTTGGTACTATTTCCCTTGCTTTCCCTATGGTGGCTCGAGAAATTTTCCTGAAATTTTCTTCAGGTTATTATTGGTAGTGATGCAAATCTCTCTCGATTCAAAAGAAATAACAGTCGTTTATACGATCAGAGTACAAACCAACAAAATGCACTCACACTGTCAGCAATATAACACATGTAATAACTCTCCCCTGGCCAAGAAAGGCCAGTACCAGCATTTCTACAGTGATTTAATTCACTTGTAGCAGCAGGTTTTATACATATACAATGGCAAGACAAACTTTTACAAGAGCAAATTGCACCAAGAGGGTTTAAGCAACTGCTCAACCCCCAGGTGCAATAGCAAACTCTGAGTTGGTATGACAGCATTGTGCCAACACTTTATGCAACGATCGTCTTCTCTTCGAGTCTTGCATCAAGAAAACTTTCTTCCCTCCCTTCTAATGCTTTCAAGGGATAGGTTAAAGGTATGCATTTTCAGGTACAAATACAATCCAGGCGCGTGCCGCCCTCTTTTAGGGGTTGTCCAGCGAAGGCTTCTGCGGGAGCAGTTGTTGACAGGATTGGGTGCACCCTCATTGCAATAGCCCACTTCTCTTCCCCCAACCCATGGCTATTACGTACAGGATCGTGCACCCAGCAATGGTGCCGAAAGTGGTTTCCCAAAACTTCACATGCGCTGCTCGCGTCTGCTCCTCACCTACGGGGGTGTAAAGTGATATACCAATGTTCATCCCGAAAAGACCAACGACAGCCACTCCGGCAGTAATGACAACCGTCGCGGTCGAGAGCATGACCCCCATCTGTAGAAGCTGATTTTGCTTGTCGTCCAACATTATGTTGATGTAATCCTCGGTGTCATCGACATACTCCCTCAGCTTCAAGCAAGGATACAACAAATATAAGCTTAATTTACAATTCTACTATACAAAACTCCCTACGCTAATGTCTCAAGGTTAGAAAGAATATTGCTGACAGAAAATGGCACATAAGATAAATCATTCTAGAGAACCCACAGTAAGATCAATCAAGGGTAAAATGGACTCAACTGAAAAGCAAAACACTGTATTCTGATATTAGCTTGTTCAAAGGGGTCATTTCAGTAAACTGGGCAAGATGATTTCTTCTTTTATTGAGAGTGAAGCATAGCATTTTATAACTTTTGCCATAACTTTGTTTTCTTATACTAACTAACAGTAACAGCATTTTATGTTCTTAACATACCACGTATAGCATTATAAAATTTACAATCCTGATCTAAAGTTCTTTTATCTGCTAGGAAAATACTTCCTGTTAACAATAACAAGTGGGCAGGATCTCAGTAATATTTGGAATGGTGCAGGTAACATGAGGAGAAAAACAGAGAGAGAAGAACGCTTACATGTGAAAGCTTATTTAGTGTACCATCAATTTGCACAAAATAGGCCTCTAAAAGCATCTCCAGTTCTTCAATGTTGGGCTTATAACCAATAAAGCTACCATTGCTTGCAGTTCCAGCTGGCTCGCTTCTATAATCCTCATCCCTACACACAAATTAAATGATTCCACGCATTTAACATATATTCATGCATGCATATAGATGCATATGACTAGTAAGGACTATTTTATGGTCTATGGAAATAGCAGATAGGAATCCATCTATAAGAAGAAAGTAGAGATGTCTCGCTTTGATGACTTACATATCCTCCTCCAACTGAGACGGGTCATGATCATGATCATCAACCTCAACTCTAGATGATGTCTCACTGATATCTTCTCGAGCAAGTTTTTCTGTCAAGTACATTTCAGCCATATCCATTTCATCGTCCAATAGATGCTCAAGCTCATCCCTCACCTATCAGAATGTATTTTTTTTATCAAGGTGGAATTATTCTGCAGAGTCTAGAAGGGAAACGAGTGTAGAAGATTTAAGCGAATAGACTTTTGCGAGGAAATTATAGCGGGGATAATAGATATAGAGGTAGGTGGTGGCCGGATGTGTTGTATACTTGTATAGTGAAAGGTTTGGCAAAGTTCTTTCACATAGTTATAGAGGTCGCACAAGCACTGATCATTCAAAAGTAGCCAGCAGAATGAAACAACAAATTATGTTTGACAACACCTACCTAAGATATAGCAGCAGTAATAATTGAAGAGAAGATGGACATTGATATTATATTGAATCCTCAAACAAGTTAAATTGCCTACCTTCTGCACGCGTCCAGAGATTGCCACCAGCCGGCTCTTAATTTGCCTAACTCGCTCAAGATTCAGGGTACTGATCTTTGAAGTTAGCTCATCCAATGCTGGATATGCCTCTTTCTCCAGAGTCACAGTCTGGGAAAAAAAGTTCAGTTACTATCTACAACTATAAGTACACCATGTTCTGCCTACTTGTGAGAACTGAGATGTACTGCTATCACAAAAGTAGTTTGTAAACTTATACATATTAAAATAAAACAGAGAACGGTTAAAAGACTACTCCAGACAGACCAGCTTAAGAACAGCTCCTACACTAAGCATGATTCCAGCTATCTATAAATTAAATAAAAACAGGACTGTCCCAGGTTTTCTGGGAAAGACGAGATTATCAAACTTCTATAAATTGCTCCAACCAGGCCTCAAGTTTATCCAATAAGCAGAGGTGAAGAAATCGCCCAACATCATATGTAATAACAAAGGCTCAATATCAAACAAGTCATAATGTTATATGAACCATAGCTTGTTGAAACAACTATCCTAAGATGGCAAATAGATTAATCCATTTGTATTAAAATATCTTGAATAATTTTCAGAAATAAGATGAAACACATACCTCCTCTTCCAGAGATCTACAAGCTGACTCGAGACACACTTCAAGCGCACGGAATTCAAAGGGTAAAACCTTGGTGCTTCCATCTTTCATAGCAGTCAATGTGGGCACACTGCTGCTATGAGTCATTTCACCCACCGCATTAGGAGTCCTCTTAGCCATCTCCAGTTCATGTCCTTTAGATGAACTAGGAGCAGGAAATGGTGAAGCAATTGCAGATGATTCACCATCCATATCAGTAAACTCTGCAGCCTGTTGAAATAAGAAATGTCACATATCCCTCAAAGTCCCTTATCACAGTATCGCTATAGCTACATAGCAGCAGACTCAAGTGGAATAGCCTACAGAGTCAGAATTCAAGAACGGTTTGAGATCAAACTGTGTAAACCATAGTTCCTATTTTAACTAGCTCAGCAGCTCCCTCTGGAAAGAATGAAGGAATGTGGACTACACAGCTTGCTGCTGGTATTCAAGGTTTTCACTTGAAACTGTTTCTGAACAGCCGCTCTTATATGTCTTTACGGAGGGAGTACTTTTCAGAAAAACACTATTTGATCACCCATGTCCTCTTACATGCATCCAATCACTAAAGTGCAAAATCCCGCACGTCAGCAGAACATATATTGTACCGATTGTATGAAGTTCTGATGCTGTTTTTGGCAGATGTCCAGTTCAGTTCACCGGCAATTTCTCAAAACATGAAAACAAACAAATTAACTTGTATTCTTGGCACCATTGGGTGTTTAGACAAATCTGAAGACATGCGTGGGGTCTGGGGTGATTTACAAAATCTACTCAACAACAGTGGCAGCACCAGCAGAACCTGACCAATTACAGTTTTGAGAAACCATGAAAAAACATTTGATCCCACATGACATACCAAAGATATACTGCCAATAGTTAGTACCACAGGCAACATTCAGGTCCTAATACATAATCTCATGTTTTAACTTTATAATGTCTTATTAAGCACAATATAAGGATTGGCATTACATATGACTTGAAATCTTATAAAATTGTTTCCGCTTAACTGTAATATCCACCTACAGTTCAGATATCGTGGAATGGTTACTTTACTAGCCTAAATCACAAGCCTAGAAGCAAGCAAATGATGAATCGGACAGAAAGGTAGTGGTTCAAGCAAGACCTGGTCCGCGGAGTAAGCGAGCACGCGGGCCTGGAGGTCGCGGACGAAGCGCGCGAAGTCGGGGTCCTTGGAGTTAGGGAGCAGCACCTCGGCGGCGGTGATGACGGCCTTGACGCGCTCCAGGTTGACGACGATGGCGCGCTCGCGGCCCAGGATCGTGGACGGGTAGGACAGCAGCGGGTCGAGCACCCTCAGGTCGCGCGCCGGCAGCCCCGTCCGCGCCATCACCGCGTGCTTCCCGGCCTCCTCGACCCGCGCCCGCCCCGACGCCGGCACCACCAGCCACTCCCGGCTCGCCGCCGCCGCCGCGGCGGCGGCCCCCGCCTTCCGCCTCACCACGCCGCCGCCCGGTCCCGTCGCCGTGGGTCTCATCCTCTGTTCCCGGAGCTAGGGTTTCGGCTGCGATCGTCGGCTGGAGCTGGAGCTGGAGGCGGAGGTATGCGTGGTCGGCTGCGGCCGACTGAAATGTGTGTGTGTGTCGGGGGGGGGGGGGGGGGGGGGGGGCGGCCGACGCGACCCAGGGGCGGATGTCTCGCGGAGCGCACTCATGGGCTGATCTTTTTTCTTCCGTGGCAAAATTGCCTCCTGCTTGGTGAGTTTTTCCTTCTAACAAAAAAGCAGCGAAATAGAAAGTGTTATTTTGGGCAGCGGCAAATCTAGAGGGTTTTTTTTGCGACAAGTGATCTAAGGTTTGGACATCAATAATCTCTCACAAAGATGTTATAGAGTCAATCTAAAGGTTTGGACTTCCTAACGGACGACTCAGTGCACCTCATCTTATCGGTGTTCACGGAGTTTCCATACACAATCAACATGATGGCAATTTCATTTCAAACGGTTGATTCATCATGTTGGCGTGCCATTTGGTGAAGGCAACAAACTATACAATGGTGGATATCGTGGGCAGTGGGGTGGAGGAGGGGCAAGATTGCATTTTCGTTCGAGAGGGGTTTGCCGGCCGCCGCCATGGCGGCAACAAGACTCTTCATATTATGATAATATTCAAGAGCTGAGAGATCCTTTTTCTATAGGTTTGAGAGTTGGTATCACACATGCATGATGCGAGTGCGCCCTTGAAAGGCGAATATGTCATGGAGTAGAGACCAAAGGACGGTGGCGGAAGTGAAGAGGGTCGTCTAGCCGACGATCTCCTCAGTCATGTAGCCAGCAGTGTGATCATGGCAGTGTGATGATGTTGCTGGTACCATCGATGGAAGTCAGGATTGGCTATCTACTGGCAACATCGTCAGCGCCTTCAGTGATGGTGTGGGGCAGCGCTCTAATGGAACCATCGGCATAGCCAAATAGGCTTTGAGCACAGAGTGCGGGGACGGCTTGAGTCCTCCAGAGAAGGAAGTTGCCGCGCGTGAGGCGGATAGTGATGAGGTTGCCGATGGCACTGACGGAGATTAGAGCAGAAGGACTAGAACCAACAACAATGGTGCCCGTGTTTGCGTTGGTGTTGGCATGAGAGGTTGGAGCCATGGCTACGAGAGAAGAGATAAACGAAATCTTAATGCTCTGCTTACCAAGTTAAAAAGATTGGTTTCCTGTTGTGATTACCACCGGCCTCTCCTCGATTTACACCCACGTATGAAGTACATGATAGATACAACTGGTTAGAATTACAACCATGGGATCGGTGAAGGAAATATGCCCTAGAGGCAATAATAAAGTTATTATCTATTTCCTTAATTCATGATAAATGTTTATTATTCATGTTATAATTATATTAACCGGAAACTTAGTACATGTGTGAATACATAGACAAAACATATAGTCCCTAGTATGCCTCTACTTGACTAGCTCGTTAATCAAAGATGGTTAAGTTTCCTAACCATAGACATGTGTTGTCATTTGATGAACGAGATCACATCATTAGGAGAATGATGTGATGGACATGACCCATCCATTAGCTTAGCATTATGATCATGTTAGTTTCATTGCTACTGCTTTCTTCATGACTTATACAAGTTCCTCAGACTATGAGATTATGCAACTCCCGAATAATGGAGGAACACTTTGTGTGCTACCAAACGTCACAACGTAAAAGGGTGATTATAAAGGTGCTCTACATGTGTCTCCGAAGGTGTTTGTTGGGTTGGTATAGATCGAGATTAGGATTTGTCACTCCGTGTTTCGGAGAGGTATCTCTGGGCCCTCTCGGTAATACTCATCACTATAAGCCTTGCAAGCATTGTGACTAATGAGTTAGTTGCGGGATGAAGAATTACGAAACGAGTAAACAGACTTGCCGGTAACGAGATTGAACTAGGTATTGAGATACCGACGATCGAATCTCGGGTAAGTAACATACCAATGACAAAGGGAACGACGTATGTTGTTATGCAATTTGACCGATAAAGATCTTCATAGAATATGTAGGAACCAATATGAGCATCCAGGTTCCGCTATTAGTTATTGGCCGGAGACGTGTCTCGGTCATGTCTACATAGTTCTCGAACCCGTAGGGTCCGCACGCTTAACGTTCGATGACGATTGGTATTATGAGTTTATGTGTTTTGATGTACCGAAGGTAGTTCGGAGTCCTGGATGTGATCACGGACATGACAAGGAATCTCGAAATGGTCGAGACATGAAGATTGATATATTGGAAGCCTATGTTTGGACATCGGAATAGTTCCGGGTGAGTTCGGGCATATACCGGAGTACCGGGAGGTTACTGGAACCCCTCGGGAAGTATATGGGCCTTATTGGGCCATAGTGGGAGAGAGGAGGAGGAGTCCAGGTGGAGGGCGCCCCCCCCCCCCAAGCCCAATCCAAACTGGGTGGGGGCGGCCCCCCCTTTCCTTCCTCCCGCTCTCCCCCTTCCTTCTCTCCTAGTCCAACTAGGGGAGGGGGGAATCCTACTCCCGGTGGGAGTAGGACTCCTCCAGGGCGCGCCATAGAGGGTCGGCCCTCCCCCTCCTCCACTCCTTTATATACGGGGGAGGGGGGCACCCCATAGACACACAAGTTGACATTGTTTAGCCGTGTGCAGTGCCCCCCTCCATAGTTACACACCTCAGTCATATCGTCGTACTGCTTAGGCGAAACCCTGCGCCGGTAACTTCATCATCACCGTCACCATGCCATCGTGCTGATGAAACTCTCCCTCGGCCTCAACTGGATCAAGAGTACAAGGGACGTCCCCGAGCTGAACGTGTGCTGATCGCGGAGGTGCCGTATGTTCAGTGCTAAGATCGGTCAGATCGTGAAGACGTACGACTACATCAAGCGCGTTGTCATAACGCCTCCGCTTTCGGTCTACGAGGGTACATGGACACACTCTCCCCTCTCATTGCTATGCATCACATAGATAGATCTTGCGTGATCGTAGGAATTTTTTTGAAATTACCGTGTTCCCCAACAGTGGCATCCGAGCCAGGTTTATGTGTAGATGTTATATGCACGAGTAGAACACAAAGAGTTGTGGGTGATAATAGTCAAACTGCTTACCAACATGCCATACTTTGATTCGGCGGTATTGTTGGATGAAGTGGCTCAGACCAACATTACGCGTACGCTTACGCGAGACTGGTTCTACCGACGTGCTTTGCACATAGGTGGCTGGTGAGTGTCTGTTTCTCCAACTTTAGTTGAATCGAGTGTGGCTACGCCCGGTCCTTGTTGAAGGTTAAAACATCACACTTGACGAAAAACCGTTGTGGTTTTGATGCATAGGTAAGAACGATTCTTGCTAGAAGCCCTTAGCAGCCACGTAAAACTTGCAACAACAAAGTAGAGGACGTCCAACTTGTTTTTGCAGGGCTTGCTGTGACGTGATATGGTCAAGCATGATGTGATATAAATTGTTGTATGAGATGATCATATTTTGTAACAAAGTTATCGGCAACTGAAAGGAGCCATATGGTTGTCGCTTTATTGTATGCAATGCAATCGCCATGTAATTGTTTTACTTATCACTAAGTGGTAGCGATAGTCGTAGTAACAATAGGTGGCGAAACGACAACGATGCTACGATGGAGATCAAGGTGTCTGATACGTCCATTTTGCATCATGCTTTTATATCGATATTTATTGCATTATGGGCTGTTATTATACGTTATGTCACAATACTTATAGCTATTCTCTCTTGTTTTACAAGGTTTAACATGAAGAGGGAGAATGCCGGCAGCTGGGATTCTGGGCTGGAAAAGGAGCAAATATTGGAAACCTATTCTACACAACTCCAAAAGTCCTGAAACTCCACGAAAGTCATTTTTGGAATTAATAAGAATTATTGAGCAAAAGAAGTATCAGAGGGGGCCCACACCCTGGCCACGAGGGTGGGGGCACGCCCACCCCTACTGGGCGTGCCCCCCTGCCTCATGGGCCCCCTGGTGGGCCTCCGGTGCCCATCTTCTGCTATATGATGTCTTTTACCCTGGAAAAAAATCATAAGTAAGCTTACGGGATGAAACTCCGCTGTCACGAGGGGAACCAATCTAGGGCTCCGACGGAGCTGTTTTGACGGGGAAACTTCCCTCCGGGAGGGGGGAATCATCACCATCGTCATCACCAACGATCCTCTCATCGGGAGGGGGTCAATCTCCATCAACATCTTCACCAGCACCATCTCCTCTCAAACCCTAGTTCATCTCTTGTATCCAATCTTTGTATCCAAACCTCAGATTGGTACCCGTGGGTTGCTTGTAGTGTTGATTACTCCTTGTAGTTGATGCTAATTGGTTTATTTGGTGGAAGATCATTTGTTCAGATCCTTAATGCATATTAATACCCCTCTGATCATGAACATGAATATGCTTTGTGAGTAGTTACGTTTGTTCCTGAGGACATGGGTGAAGTCTTGCTATTAGTAGTCATGTGAATTTGGTATTCGTTCGATATTTTGATGAGATGTATGTTGTCTCTCCTCTAGTGGTGTTATGTGAACGTCGACTACATGACACTTCACCACTATTTGGTCCTAGAGGAAGGCATTGGGAAGTAATAAGTAGATGATGGGTTGCTAGAGTGACAGAAGCTTAAACACTAGTTTATGCGTTGCTTCGTAAGGGGCTGATTTGGATCCACTAGTTTCATGTTATGGTTAGGTTTACCTTAATACTTTTCTAGTTGTGGATGCTTGCAATAGGGGTTAATCATAAGTGGGATGCTTGTACAAGAAAGGGCAGTACCCAAGCACCGGTCCACCCACATATCAAATTATCAAAGTAACGAACGCGAATCATATGAACGTGATGAAAACTAGCTTGACGATAATTCCCATGTGTCCTCGGGAGCGCTTTTCTCATTATAAGAATTTATCCAGGCTTGTCCTTTGCTACAAAAAGGATTGGGCCACCTTGCTGCACCTTATTTACTTTCATTGCTTGTTACCCGTTACAAGTTATCCTATCACAAAACTATCTGTTACCTACAATTTCAGTGCTTGCAGAGAATACCTTATTGAAAACCACTTGTCATTTTCTTCTGCTCCTCGTTGGGTTCGACACTCTTACTTATCGAAAGGACTACGATAGATCCCCTATACTTGTGGGTCATCAGTGTCGTGTCGCTGACGTTGGAGATCATGATGATGCTTCGGTGATGGAGATCATGAGCACAAGATGATGATGGCCATATCATGTCACATATTTTGATTGCATGTGATGTTTATCCTTTATGCATCTTATTTTGCTTAGAACATTGGTACCATTATAAGATGATCCCTTATTAATTTCAAGGTACAAGTGTTCTCCCTGAGTATGCACTGTTGCTACAGTTCGTCATGCCGAGACACCACATGATGCTCGGGTGTGATAAGCTCTATGTTCACATACAATGGGTGCAAGCCAGTTTTGCACACGTAGAATACTCCGGTTAAACTTGACGAGCCTAACATATGCAGATATGGCCTCGGAACACTGAGACCGAAAGGTAAAGCGTGAATCATATAGTAGATATGATCAACATAGTGATGTTCACCATTGAAAACTACTCCATCTCACGTGATGATCAGACATGGTTTAGTTGATTTGGATCACGTGATCACTTAGATGATTAGAGGGATGTCTATCTAAGTGGGAGTTCTTAAGTAATATGATTAATTGAACTTTAATTTATCATGAACTTAGTACCTGATAGTATTTTGCATGTCTATGTTGTTGCATGTCTATGTTTTTGTATTTATCACGTGTTGTAGATCTATGTTGTTGTCAAGAAGCTCGCGGACGACTTTGACGTACGCCTCTAGCCGACGCGCCCAGGCTCTGTGATGCCCGCCACTCTCAACGGCCACTATGGTGTCAACCTCTTCGACACACTGGTGGCCCTATGACTGCCCGCCGTCGCGCCAGAGAATGTACACCTCGAGGTCGCGCTCACCGCGCAGCGCCTGGTGCATCAAGACACCATCGACATAATCACCCATGTCTACGCGCAAATTGTCCACAAGGACTACTACATGCAAGAGGAGGATGATAGGACGCTGGCCTTCTTGGACCGCAGGTCAACCTTGGACGACATTGTTCAGAAGCACGTTGAGCTCGCCGCAAACGCCGTTGCGCCTCACACGTTGTTTGGTGACCCGGCGCACTAGGGCGTGAGGATGTCGTTGATGAATCCATATGTATTTTTATCTTTCCGTCAAATCCATGTAGTAGTATATGATACTACTAGTAATTATCTTACCTTTCACATCAACTTCATAATTTTCGTACGTACTCCATGCATGAACGGCGCTAGAACCAAACTTCTCATTGCTCTAGGCAAAATTGTTATTTTCTATCTATCGGTCGCGCCATGGAGCAGAACCAAATTTTACAAGTTGCGAGTTCAAAAGGAAAAGCCTGCCGTGTTCGCGTCACACCCCCACACGGTTGGTCCGGCACGCTGCTCAAGCGGGAATGTGTGCGGTGTTGCATTTTCACTTACAAGTGGGACCGCAGTTGAGCAAACTAACTATCGGCAAACCCCCACCCCGCCCACCGCGCGATGGCTGAGAAAACAGGAGGGAGAAGAGATGGCTGTAGCATGGACTCCAAGAAAATTGGTGTCGGATGGGACTCGTGTGGGTGGCGTGTGTCGTACTGCTAGACGTGAATGCTAGTTATGGCCCATGCCACCCCCACTATATTGAGCCTATATCGAGGTACGTAGAACAAATTTCCTGGAGTCCGTGCTCAGCCCTCCTCTATCTCTCTTCTCAGCCAGCCAGCGGACGCGCGGAGCCCATCGTCTGTTTGCTCACATGTGGTCCCACATGTCAGTGAAAACGCAAGAGGACCCATAGTAAAAACACCCGCCCGATGCGCGAAGCATGTGAAGCTAGTACAAATAGTGTACTACTATTGTTGATTGGCCTCATCCGATAACCTGTTGCAATGCACGTACAATTATGTATTCAGAAAATATTTTTTTGCCTCGTCGCACCACTCACTCAGAGAAGCGACTCAAAAGCCATTCATAAATTTAGTAAGTTTATCACAGGCATATCATTTTATTACATACAACAGGTCATCAACCCACATCGACAACGAGGATACATTATAAATACTAAAGTTTTCACCACACAACAAATAAAAAGCAATGAAATGAACTTCAACTCAACCATTCCTCGTCGTTGGAAACGCTTGCTTTGAACCACAAGTGATTCTCTGGGACGGGCCATCCATTGTCGATCTAGAGACCAACGCAGGACTGATCATCCAGGCTGAAGCAGCCTACTATATCAGCACCAGGGTAGGGAACCACCCAAATGTCCGAGGTATATACACAGTTGCTTCTCATAAATGGTAGTAACGTTGTGTCAACAGCAGTTGGATCGCCTTTCACCATCATTGGATAGTTTTATCCAAGGAAGAGCGAGTTTTCTCCAAGACTATCAATTCTGTACCAGGGAGAAGGAGTTGGCGCTAGCACACTACACTACAAAAAAATACACTTCCGTGATGATACGTGCTTGTCACAGTAGGTCGCGTTTTTTGTCATGCATGTACATCCATGACAAATTTATGACAGAATCAAGATAGTCATACTTGTGCTATCGTAGAAGTGTTCCATGACATTACCAAAATTATCATCACGGAAGTGTCCACTTCCATGACGATAAATCGCGCGTCACAGAAGTGCTTTCGTCAAGGGTGACCGACACATGGCATCCACTGTAACGGAACGCCGTTAAGCTATCGGGTCAGGTTTTGGATCCGATAACCCGTTAACAGCCCCGACCAATGGGGATTTTCCACGTGTAAAATCATCATTGGCTGGAGGAAACACGTGTCGGCTCATCGTTGGGACAGATGCCATCCACTCATTGGACAGAAGGCGCCTATGATACGTCGGCACATGGCACGGCCCAACAGTGGCCCATTCCTGTGAAAAGGCCGGCCCATTTGACTTGGTCAAAAGGTGGCGGGCCGGCCCATGGAAAGCCTGTTAACGGTCTGTTCGCGTATAGCACATTTACAGTCCGCTAACCCAAGGCCCGTTACGCCCTATCCGAATTAGGCCCAGTAGTGTCATCTGGGCCATCCAATATGATTCCAGCCTGTTTTCACTTCTGGCCCATGTATGACCCATGACGTTTTTCGGCCCATATGAGGCCGTTTGTAACTATTGCCCCATTAACGACCCGTGTTGAAACTGGCCCGTAATGAACAGTGTATCACTTTACACCCAAAAACGGCCCATGGTGAAACTGACCCGTAATGAACAGTGTATCACTTTATACCCATTAACGGCCCGTTATTCCATTGGGTCGTTTCCAGCCCAAGTTATCTTTCGGCCTTCTGAGGGCCCATTTATTCTTGGGCTCATTTGCAGCATTCGGTTACTTATGGCCTATTACTGTCATTTTTTGCTTGTGGGCCAAATTCAGCCCGTCGTTACAGTCGGCCCGTTTGTGGACCATTAATCTGTTGGGCCATCTTCATAGCATCACAAAATACGGCCTATTAACGGCCCGTTATGGTCAGCCCATAAAACGTACGATTTCCATTAAAGGCCCGTCTACGGCCCATTAAAGGCCCGTAAAATACCCATAAATGAGTCGGCCCTTACAAGGCCCATGGATCCTACGAGACGTAGAAGGCCCATGGATCCTACAAGACATAGAAGGCCCATAGATCCGACGGCCCACTGAAGGCCCATGGATCTGATGGCCCACTGAAGGCCCATGGATCCGACGGCCCACTGAAGGCCCATGGAACCGACGGCCCACTTAAGGCCCATGGAGCCGATGGCCCAATGAAGGCCCATGGATCCGACAGCCCGTACATGACCCATGGGATCGTACGGCTCGTGAAGGGCAATGGTCGGGCGAGTTGGCCCCCGTTTGAACGATATAGCATATTCAAAGAATTATCCTACTCAATACTATCACCTCTAAAAAGCATACACTATACAACAAAGAGATCAAGGCATAGAAAGGTAGAATAATCCTACACTATACAATAAAGAAATTACAGCCGATTATACCCACTGGGCATTATGGTTCGGCACAAGTGTTAATAAAGCATACACAAACAACAAATTACATACACTGGGCAAATACAGCTCATACATCATGGACGCGCATCAACTTAACTCCATTTGAACTATAATCGATTGGCCGGATTCAGGTAGCACAAATTTCAGTCTGCAAAATCTCCAATTCCTTCATGGTTACCTCAGTGTCTTGTTTCATTTTTTTGACTCCTGCATCTAATACCTGCATGTCCAGTCTCAACTTGTTGATTAAATGTTGACAATCATGTACACATTGTCTTGCCACCTCTAGTTGATGCTCGAGAACATCAGCACATTCCAATTCCAATCCATAATCATTCGGTAACGGCCATGCCGCACTACTCGCAGATCTTTGTGTTGATGTCACTTCATCCTGAAATGTTTCTGTAAGTACACATGACTAGGGCAAAAATATAGTTACAATAGTGAAGCGAGCAAGACACTATTTTGTACTACATGGCAAAACAGGACTAACAATAATGTTACACGTCATGAAGCATAAGCAGGTGATATTTTAAAAATTATAAGAAAGATAGTCTGTGCAGCCTGCATACAGAAATCCCTCTTAGTTCACCAGAGGAGCATGATGTTGGGGCCCAATCGAAAACACAGACAAGTTACAAATTTAGACAGCACGTTGCGTATAAGCAAGCAGTTGGCCATTCTGTATCTCAATTAAAGTCTTAGGGAGCATAATGAACAACAGAGGGTTTCATACAAACATACTACAGCAGGCAAAACTATGCAATCATTAGCGTAGTATAAACTAGATTGTGAGCCTCATGCAATAATAGTTGGTTAATAGACTTCAAAGCTTCAGGCACACTTCGGTAGAGTAATTAAATGGTAAGGCCTTTAATTATGTCAACTAATAGTTATACAAGTACCGAACATTAGGCATGATTATTTGGGCATCTCATTAACTGAGGACAAATAAAGCAATTGAAAAGAGCAAATTAACTATGCCTGAAACAAACAAGGAATTGAACTGTTGAGTTGCATACAGTGACTTACCTTAGCAGGTTGAAGAGGCTCAGCGCAGCTCCTACTTCTCTTGCAAGGCTCCTTCCTAACATCTTGTACTTGGAAATCCTCAATCTTATCTTCATTGCACCCCCTCTGCAAGGTGACACAAACTAGTTACTCGTCTCCTTGGAAGATAAATATGCATACTTTCCAGTCTGTGAACACAAAAGGATGAGATTATAACAAAAATAACACCACATAATGAAACATGCCGCATCTCTTGCACTTGCACACAATGAAATGAGCATTTACTATGTCTGCACTATGTAAAAACTAGGCATACCTTCGAACTGGATCTCCAGGTACTCTTGGAGAGCCTACTGTAGTGTACAGCCAAACCTTTATGTCACCTATGAGTTAGACAAGGCCCCACTACAGCAGCCCTTAGTGTTTAAATCGTTGACAAGCTCTGTTAGAGTGTTAGGTCAAGAACAACAAGTAATCAAAGCAAACAGTCCTAGTATGGCTGGCTGATGCAAACAAGCAATTGAACAGATGTGTGAGCAAATCTTACATATCAAGAAAAGAAGCAAAGAAGGAGGCTTAAAGACCATCACTTGACTGACCAGATTTAAGGGGCATTTAAACATCATGTGCAACGTATGAACTAACATAAACATTGCATATTCCAGATTCTACAATGGAATGCACATGTATTAGGTTATGCCATGTATGATGATGCCTAAATGTACAGATAGCAGGCAGGAGTGATTCATCATTGCACGCACAATTGAATTGCAGGTTAAGGGCCAGTTCGATTCCGCCTTTTCAGGGCATATTGTCAAAATAAGCCATAAAAGATGTAAAGAAGTCATTTTTGAGTTATGGGCTTGGGCTTAACTAATTTCGCTTTGGAGGGGGGTGTTTCGGGTAGAACCTCACTAAAAATTGAAGGGAAGGGGAATAGTGAAATGACTCTGTTGTCTGCCTATATTACACTCAAAATGCAACTGCTGACGCCCGTGTCACACCTAACCCTCAAGTAAAAACAAACACGCAAGCATTCATTGCCTGCCCGCTTGCATCTCCTCTCCCCTTTCCCTCTACCTCGATCCCCTGCCTGCAGCACTAGGGTTCCTCCAGTGAGCCGTCGCCACTGGTCCCATCTGGCCTGGTCCTCGACGATGCTATGTCCAGCTAGGCTACATGGCCGGCGGGTAGGGGCAAATCTCCCTGGCTGCTCCTCCCTCTGGCGCCGCCCCTCATTCTCATGGTCTCCAGCAGCTGCTCCACTGTGGTTCGTCCAACGCACTACTCCGGCGGGCGCTGCACAACTACGGCTGATGCCACACTACAGCAGAAGGCACCTTATTCCCCCTCCCCTCCTCCCAGGCCATGGCCTTGAGGTGCTGTTGAAGGATGAGCTCATCCAACAAGGTGAGGATCTCCTCTGATATTTTGCCAAATTTTCATTCTGATCCACTATACGATGAATTGCTATGAGCTGCTTCTGCTGCTGCTATATGATGCATTGCTATGAGCTCCTCCTCCTGCTGCTATATGATGAATTGCTATGAGCTGCTGCTGCTGTATGATGAGTTGCTATGAGCTGCTGTTGCTGCTATATGATGAATTGCTATGAGCTGCTGCTGCTGCTATATGATGAGTTGCTATAAGCTGCTCCTGCTGCTGCTATATGATGAATTGCTATGAGCTGCTCCTGCTGCTGCTATATGATGAATTGCTATGAGCTGCTCCTGCTGCTGTTATATGATGAATTGCTATGAGCTGCTGCTGGTATATGACGAATTGCAGACTGCTGCTGCTGTATGATGAGTTGCTATGAGCTGTTGCTGCTGCTATATGATGCTTTCAGGTGGTGCTGCTATATGATAATAACCAGCCACTTGGACCATCGAATTTCAATAAATAATTGTTCTTCATTTAAATGTGGGTCATGCGTTCTTCGTTTAAATTAGGCAATGGGATCTCTATGGAAAACATTGACCAAAGTAGATTGTGCCAAGTAGATGGTATCTTTGTATTTGCATTTTGAGCAAATAGTGATGGTCTGTTTTCCCATCATATTAATTACTGCACTGGGTTCAATTTGTGATGTTTGCAAGTCAAATTAATTTCCATATGGGCAGCAAAATGAAAAAATATAATGCAATCTAGACTTTCCACTGATCATACCAAAGATAAGCTGAAAACGCAATGAAAAGAACTGGTTGGCTTATTACATGGAGCTTATATTCACAGGTGCTTATTTTCTTAGGATAACTCGTAATAACTGTCCCTAAGAAACTTGGCTAATTGAACTGGCATACAAATAACTGCAATGGAGGAGTGACGTACCATAGCACACTGTATAGGCTCACCGCTGCCTCTCCTTTTTTTGCGATGTTCCATGAAATTGCCACATACATGTTGTACTTTTTCATTGTGTAACCCTATCTGCAAGTTGACACGGCTAATTTCAGACATCTCTACATGATACTACATTGCATATCCCTTGCGCATATTTAAACCACCAATTAACGATTGTGTGCGTACCATAAACTAGCCATGACTCTGTATGCTGGACTAGCAGGCACTCTAAGGGAGCCTAATGTAGTGCACTGGAATTCCTACATGCCACCTACGATTTTGTGTAATGTACTGCCCCTGTTCCTAAATATATGTCTTTGTAGAGATTCCAGTATGAACCACATACAGATGTATATAGATGCATTTTCGAGTGTAGATTCACTCATTTTGCTCCGTATGTAGCCTATAGTGGAATCTCTAGATAGACTTATATTTAGGAACGGAGGTACGAGGTAGTATCATGTATGACATCTACATATCTAATTTAGCAGCCAGTAGTAGAAATCATTGTCTGCACAAAGGGATTACTGGTCGAAAATCCTAGCAAAGCACGCTGGCAGGCACAGAACAATACAAGAGAGAGAGACGCGCTTACAAGAGCATAGCAATGCCTCAGTCCAGGATCTTGGTTTACCAAGCTGTTAGATCCAGAAGAAACATCGTCCTTGTAGTTTTTGCCAGCTGCATAACAGGTAATAGCGACTGGTTAGTATATTTGAAGTACATCGGGCAGGTGATGCTGGACGGGTTTAAAGGTGACAAGTACCTAGGCCATGGCGGGTGCTTGGCATCTCTCCAGACGGTGGGAATCAGGTTAGAAACGTCAAGGGTGATGATGTTGCGCTGGCTGACGGGGTCCGGTAAGGAGATCTAGAACCGTCGAGTAGGGTGTTTGTGGAGCGGCTCCGATAGGGTGGACTACGGTGTGGGCAAAGCGGATATGTGGTCGTGGATGAGGGCGTAGGTGAAGCTGCTCCGGTGGTTGGGTTAAGGATGGTGTCGACGACGCGGATCTGCGGCCGTGGATGGGGCGTCAGAAGCTGCTCCGGTGGTTGGGTTAAGGATGGTGTCGATGACGCGGATCTACGGCCGTGGACGGGGCGTCAGAAGCTGCTCCGATGGTTGGGTTAAGGGTGGTGTCGACGATGCGGATCTGCGGCCGTGGACGTGGCGTCAGAAGCTGCTCCGGTAGGTTGGATGAGGGTGCGAGGAAGTGGATCTGAGGCCGTGGACTTGTGAGTTGGCAAAGCGGCCCCGGTAGGGTTGAGAATGGTGTAGGCGAAGCTACTCCGGTAGGGTTGACGATGGTGTCGGCGAAGCGGCTCCGGTAGGGTTGAGGAAGGTTTCGGCGAAGCGGCTCCGATAGGGTTGAGGAAGGTGTCGGCAAAGAGGATCAGAGGTCGTCGATGGGGGCATCGGTGGGGCAGCTCCGGGGGGTGTGGACGAAGCGTCTCCGATGGGGAGTACGAATGAGCCGCTGCAGATGCGCGGCGGTTGACGAGAGTACCGGCAAAGCAGATCCGGCATCGTGGACAAGGCCAACACTGAATGGGCTGTGGTACAGTGCTGGATGAGTAGTCTACTTGTTTCTAGGGGAGGTGGGAGGGGTAGATGCGGCCGCAGAAGCAAATCCGGCGAGGTGGACACCGCTGGCAGTGAATGGGCTATGGTACGCCGGTGGATGAGTAGTCTAGGGTTTCGAGAGGGGAGGGGAGAAAGGGTGATGAAGTACGGACGGCGTGATGTAAGATGCTCTGGTGCTGTGGAGTTAGTCATTTTTGCGGGAGGGGGAGAGGAAATGGGGGTGCCGTGTAGTGGGGGGAACCGGAAGTTACCAAAGTAGCCCCAACCTATCATGTAGATGAGGGCAGTATTGTAACTGTTAGTCTCCGTGCACCAAGGACAAAAGGGGGACCGATTGCTCACTTCAGTTAGACCGAAACGTTACAAAGGGAAACAGAGAGATTACAATCCCATCTCGGTGAGACCGAGATCCCTATCGGTGAAACCGATTTGCCTAGGGTTTGTGGCAGTGGCTATGGCATCTAAACTCGGTGGCGCTGGATAGAAAGAATCGATGGGGCCGAGTTTGGCTTTTGGTTTGGGTCATATGTGGATATGAGAAAGTAGTTGAGGGTTTTTGGAGCATATCACTAAGCACTGTGGAGCAAGAAACTCATTAAGCAACACCTCATCCCTCCTTGATAGTATTGGCTTTTCCTATAGACTCAATGTGATCTTGGATCACTAAAATATAAAATGCAGAGTCTTGAGCTTTTGACCTTGAGCCAATCCTATTGTCCTTAGTATTTTGAGGGATCCACTTTCCTCATCCATGCCATGCCATTCATTGAGCTTTCCTGAAATATTTGTCTTGGAATAGTATTAGCCCAATGAGCTATATGTTGTTAGGAATTACCAAAACCACCTAGGGATAGTTGCACTTTCAATCTCCCCCTTTTTGGTAATTTATGACAACATATAGATCAAAGCTTCGACAGATGATAATAAGATTGAAAAAACATCGTCGCTTTGAGAAGTATGTGATAAGCAAGAGCTCCCCCTAAATTTGTGCATAGATTTAAGATTTGCTATGGACTGCAAATGCACAAGGAATTAGGATCATGGGTTACTCTTCCATGTCACATACATCTTGGTGGAGCGCTCAAAATAGTAAAGATTGAATACATGCACTCATCACCAAGCAAAGTGAATGATCATATAGAGATAAAAGGGATAATGTCATCCAACAAGCATAAGTGTAGCTTATGATCAAACACATGATCATCAATGTCTCACACAGGCAATAACTTAGTATCTCAAGCAAGCAAAAGCAAATAAAGTTCAACCACCAAAACAAGAGAGAACAAAAGCAAACTCTCTCTCTCTCTCTCTCTCGAAGCCTACGATATATACATTTTTCTCCCCCTTTGGCAACAAGTTACCAAAAAGTTCATAGAAAATGCATAGTGCTAGATCGACTCTCAAGCTTGGTCTTGGTGTGGTGGTGTAGAGATGGCTCCTTGGACGAAGACTTCAGTTGATGTGGATGGAGCTGGAGGTGTAGGTGCTGAAGCTGGTTGCACTGGAGCTGTAGGACCTGTAGATGGTGCAGATGAAGTGGCTTTGGTGTCTGTCACTGGAACTGCAGCTGATCTCTAAGCTCGAGGCACTCTGGCAAATGCATTTATGGTTATCCTGCCCTTCCTCTCCTGCATGTCATCCTGAAGCTCCTCAACAACAGATTGGATCTCAGTAACTTTGACGTCCAAGTCATAGAACTTCTGCTCCATGATCCTCTCCAGGCTCTCCTAGTTTTGAGTCAAGGTGGCCAGCCCTTTCTCAATCCTCAGAGTGGATGCAATCAAGTAGCCTAGTTGATCTTGTTTGCTCTTCAAAAAGGACTGAGATGCCTCTTCCATGGTTGGCATCTTGGTAGCTTTCTCTATCCTTGCCTTCTCCTTCTTCTCCTGTGCTTGCACTGACGATGGTTCATCCCCATTCATCACAACTTCATTGTCCTCAAAGTCTGGATAGATAGGAAAATGTTCCTTATCCAACTGATATGTGCCTGTGCCCATCTTCAAGTTGATCAGCTCCTGGATTTGTGGGGCATACCCACAACTTCTCTTCTGGTCTGCTGCTGTCCTCTTGATAGTCTCAACTATGAGGCTCATGACCTTGAACTTCTGAGGCACATCAAATATGTGAAGCAAGTTGATAGCATGGCCTCTGATCATGTTGTGGTCACCTGACTTGGGTAAGAGGGTGTGCCTAAGGATCCAGTTGATCATTGGCAGTCCTGACAGAAGAAAGTGTATAGATCCAAACTGATGAGTCTGAAGAGCTTTATCCGGGATCTCCTTGTACATGTGTGCCATGGAATTGTGATCCTTCTTATTCTTGGCATAGACATCCAAGTCATCTTCACTCTCCTTAGGGGCATTGATCAGATTTTCCCATTCCTCAATAGTTGATTGGTACCTTGTACCTTCAGACATCCATACCATCCTGCCATCTGGATAGAAATGTGTTGTGGAGTAGAATTGCATTATAAGCTCGTCATTCCACTTTGTGAGTTTCTGTCCCACAAAGTCTGCAACTCCACAAGCACTAAAGCTGTCATACACTCCAGGATAGTGTTCCTCATTTTCCTTGATGAATTTCCAATCCACCCACCTCGTATCACAAACAATTGGCTTCTTGTCCAATAGCACAGTCTCATAGAAATCATGTTGTTCCTTAGTGTGGAACTTGTAATCAACAACAGTCCTTCTCCTGATTGCATCAGACAATCTCCATTGTCTAAGCCCTGCATCCTTTCTCAACTTCATGTTCTCAGCCACTGGATGAGCATCATTGTGGTCTAGAATCTTGGGTTTCAGCTTCCTCAGAACTTGTCCTTCCTCTTCTTCTTCAGCAACCACTTCAGGCATTGGGGCCTTCTTCTTCTCAGCAGCTGGTATGCTCCTGGTATTCCTCTTAGATGTTGTCTTTGGCTTGGAGGCAGCTTTGGGTGCTTCTTTGGGCTTTGATGATGCAGCCCCTAACCTTATAGCATCACCCATCAGCTTTGGAGCCTTAGGTGCTGGTGCAGCAACCTCTTCTTCCTCCTCCTCTGCCATCATGGAAGGTTGTCCAACAACTCTGGCCATGGTCTTCTTGATCCTTTCCTTCCTCTTCTTCCCTTCTGCAGTAGCCACTTTGGGATTAGATGTCTCTGGGGCTTGAGTGGAGGCTCTCGCTTTGGACATGGGAGTCCTCTTAGCAGGCACCTTGATCTTCATGCCAGGCTTGATAGTTGCAGTTGTGCCATACTCCTTTCTGAGCACTTTCTTCTTAGAAGTGGCTTCATCCTCAGCTGCCACATAGTCTTGATCCTCAGATTCTGAGGTCTTCTTCTTTCTGGCCCTGGTGGCAGCTTTGGGCAAATTGCTTGGAGTGCTCCTGCTGCCTTCATCTGAAGTGCTAGAGGGACTAGTGCCCTCACTCATGTGAATCTGCTCTTCTGACTTGTTCTGGCTATCACTTTGGTCTGACATGCTGCAAACACTGACTGCTGACCCTGTGAATAGTTATAGATGAGATAGAGTGGATGAGCATCACAAAATACAGATGTTTTTGCAAAAGAATGACTCAAAAACTTAGTTTTGGTTTTCCAGAGAAAGCATTTCGGATCAACCGATTTGCAAACTCGGTGATACCGAAGCAGCTTTTGGAACCTAAACTGGTGAACTCGGTCAAACCGAGTCACAGTCTGGTGGCACCGAGACTGCTAGGGTTTCACAAAGTTCTAAACTCGGTCACACCGATTTGCAATTCTCGGTCAGACCGAGAATCACTTGTGCAATGGCCTTAGCCGAATCGGTGGAACCGAGTTTTACAACTCGGTGGGTCCGAGATGGTTTCGGCGGAAACCTAACCCTAAATTTCCAAATCGCATCTATTCTAACGATTGTTTTGAGTGGATAGAGTCGTTTCAATCGTGGCAAGAATCATTATGAACACAATGTGCTAGGAATTGGATGGGGATAGCACTGTGATCGAGTCCATACCCTAGCTTGGCGATGAACTCGCTACGGCGGCAACGGCGAGATTGAATTCCGTTGACGGCGGCGGAGACCAGCGCCAGGAGGCGGCTGACGACGAAGTCGACGATCCAGAGACCCAGGTGGCAGAGCGAGCTATGGGCGGGCGAAGGGGTTTGGAGAAAGTTTTCCAAATTTTTGCCCGTGAGTATATATAGCCCCACCCTGTCGGTGTGATCGAGTGGAACAACTCGGTGGCACCGAGATGCATAACTGTTGACAGTTACTGCAACTTGGTGAGACCGAAAAGTTCAAATCGGTTGCACCGAGATTGAAAACCTAGATCGACTGAGTGATCTCGGTATGACCGAAATGGAGGAATCGGTCAGACTGAAACGCACAAAGAAGTTTTGGAACTTTAAGTCCATGACGAATCAGGGACTCCGAGTGCTCCTCACAGAGAATGGTTAAAATCTGACTTGATCAAATTTTGTGATGTAGCATGAATAGAGTTTGAGACAAGAAAAGCATAGATAGCTAAAGAAGTTCTTAGGCATTCTTGTTCATCCACTTGGCAAAAAGAAAAGAAACCAAACAATCAAAGCAACAAGTGGATGTCCTCGAATGAGTTAAATATGCAACCAACATGCTCACACAATAAAATGGCAAATGAAATATGTGGCAAAGCATGCACAACCAATTCTAGCATCTATCAAACAATTGGCGATGACTAGGTCATCTATATATGAGTATATTGACTTAGGAGTCAAATGAGCACATTTGATCATAGGTCATACTCATCCTTTAAGCTCAAGTGGGGTTATCACTTTTACATAAAGCATTAATGTGTTCACACCATTAAATTTGCTTTGACTCAATTCTTAGAGTTAAGCTCCCCCTAGATGTGAGACCCCCCCCTTAGAGGGATGAACTAACCTTGGGTTTTGTCGATGATGACTTCATGTAGGTTTTGAAGATGTGGATGCTCAATGTTGATGAAGATCATTTGGAGCAATCCTTTGGAGTGAGTTGCACTTTCAATACCTACACGGGTTAGTCCCACAAAGGAACAAACAAGGATATCCATAGACATAGAGTGATGCACACACAAGATGATGTCCATGAAAGCATTAGGTTACCTTGTCCCTTGTCTTACCAACAAGAGGGTTTGTGACTCCTTGAACTAGTGCAAGATGTGGAAGTTGATTGCACTTGTCCTTGCCAAACTGATATGAGTGAAGAATGTTGGCGGACTCACCCTCAAGAACTCTCTAGTTCATCTTCTTCGGGATCCCCATCATCTTGATGGGAATCCTTGGTGTTGTAGTCGTACTTGATGAAGTAGAACTTGACGTAGTCTTGGGAACCCACTTGACCAAGGCCTTAGGAGCTTCTTCAAATGCATCAATTTCCTCTTGAAGCTTGTCCTTGCCTTTTTGCTTGTGGTCTTGTGGTGGAAGATCATCTTGAGCTTGTGTCCCCTTAAAGGAAGTAGGATCATACTTCTCTTGTTGAGGAACAAACTTCGTCTTGGGGTATTGATCTTCTTCCCACTCAACTCCATTGGCATTTAACTTTCGTTCAAAACCAACACCTTGGTTCTTCCGGTGCCTTCCTTGCTTGTGTACAATTTCCTCAAATTGCTTACTCCCGGCAAGGCTCTTGTAAACACCTTTCTCTATAATTCCCTTCAATAAGCTATTTTCTTGCTCAAGTGTAACTTGGCTAAGAGAATCATTAGTGGAATCAAGAGAACTACTAGAAGCAACAATATTAGATTTAGCATGATGATTGTTACTACTAGAGGAAGAATCCTTCTTGTCTTTGTTACTAGACTTGACTTGAGGCATGTAAGTAGATAATAGTAAACGCTTGGCAATATAAGAAGAACTTTTCTTGCGAAGATCATCATTGATTGCTTTTAAGAACTCATGCTCTTGCTCAAGGTTGAGCTTTTCAAAGCGTAACTTCTCATGAGCCCTTAAAAGTTCTCGATGATCTTCAAAGATAGTTTCATGAGCTAACTTAAGATGTTTAGTTCTTTCGTTAGAAGCTCAATCTTCTCCTTACCATTGTCATTCGTTTTAGCATGATTAATTGACATTTCATCATAGTATTCATCACTAGAGTTGTCAACAAGTAAATCATCATCACCTAACAAGTCATCTTCATCACTATTGAGATCAACATACTCGGGGTGTGTTACCTTAGGGCCTTTAGCCATGAAGCATCTTCCAAGTCCTTCATTTGGTGAATCAAATATGTCGTAGGAGTTGGTTGACACAAGTGCTAGACCGGCAACACCTTCGTCTTGAGTATGTTCGGAGTCGGAGTGATGTCTTCTCTCGGAGTGATGTTCAGAGTCTGAACCGGATACCCATTCACCAACATGAGCTTGATGTCTTCGTTTTGTGTAGCTCCTTGATGACTTATCCTTCCTTTCCGAATCCTTGCTTCTTCGGGATGTTCTTCGTTCATAACGATCATCTCTACTCCTTCTCTCTCTTTGCGGTGATTCTTCTCTTCTACTTCTTCTCTTTGGAGAATCTTCTCTTCTTTTGTAGGGTGTCGTACACTCATTGGAATAGTGTCCGGGTCTCCCACAATTGTAGCAATTGCGCTCTCGACTAGAAGATCTTTTGTCATTGTAGGACCTTGACTTAGAGCTTCTTTCTTTGCTTCTACTCTTGTAGAATTTGTTGAAGTTCTTCACCATTAAGCTCAATTCTTCATTGAAGATTTGTTTCTCACTTGATGATGTAGGGGCTTCACACGAGGCTTTGTAAGCACCACTTGACTTGTTGTGAAGTTCTTCTTTGTCCTTGAGTGACATCTCATGAGCAACAATTCTTCCAATGACTTCTGTTGGCTTGAGATTCTTGTAGTTTGGCATCATTTGGATCAATGTGCACACGGTATCATATTTTCCATCCAATGCTCTTAGGATCTTCTTAATGATGAATCTGTCGGTCATCTCTTCACTTCCTAAGCCCGCAATCTCATTTGTGATAAGAGCAAGCCTAGAGTACATTTCAGCGACACCTTCACCATCCTTCATTTTGAACTTGTCAAGTTGACTTTGGAGCACATCCAATTTGGATTCCTTGACGGAGTCGGTACCTTCATGCATATCAATCAAAGTATCCCAAATTTCCTTTGCATTCTCAAGACGGCTGATTTTGTTGAATTCTTCGGGGCACAATCCGTTGAAGAGGATATCACAAGCTTGAGCGTTGTATTGCAGCATCTTCAACTCATCCGCGCTAGCTTCACGGTTCGGTTCTCTCCCATCAAAGAATTCACCTTGCAAGCCAATACACACAATAGCCCAAACGGCGGGGTTATGTCCGAAATATGCATTTTCATCTTATGCTTCCAACTAGCAAAATTAGTGCCATCAAAGTAAGGACCTCTACGGTGATAATTTCCCTCGCTAGACGCCATACTCTCCTAGGTTGTGAAACCAAGGCTATGACCACCAAAAGCTATGGAAATCAAAGCAAGTAGAGACCAAGGCTCTGATACCACTTGTAGGATCTTGAAGTATGTCTAGAGGGGGGTGATTAGACTACTTGACCTATTAAAAACTTAACATTTTCCCAATTTTAGTCTTTAGCAGATTTTAGCTATTCTAGCACAAGTCAAGCAATCTTCACACAATTCAAGCAAGCATGCAAAGAGTATATGGGCAGCGGAAAGTAAAGCATGCAACTTGCAAGAATGTAAAGGGGAAGGGTTTGGAGAATTCAAATGCAATTGGAGACACTGATGTTTTTGTCGTGGTTTCGATAGGTGGTGCTATCATACATCCACGTTGATGGAGACTTCAACCCACGAAGGGTAATGGCTGCGCGAGTCCACGAAGGGCTCCACCCAAGAAGGGTCCATGAAGAAGCAACCTTGTCTATCCCACCATGGTCGTCGCCCATGAAGGACTTGCCTCACTAGCGGTAGATCTTCACAAAGTAGGCGATCTCCTTGCCCTTACAAACTCCTTGGTTCAACTCCACAATCTTGTGGAAGGCTCCCAAGTGACACCTAGCCAATCTAGGAGACACCACTCTCCAAGAAGTAACAAATGGTGCGTTGATGATGAACTCCTTGCTCTTGTGCTTCAAATGATAGTCTCCCCAACACTCAACTCTCTCTCACTGGATTTGGATTTGGTGGAAAGAAGATTTGAGTGGAAAGCAACTTGGGGAAGGCTAGAGATCAAGATTCATATGGTAGGAATGGAATATCTTGGCCTCAACACATGAGTAGGTGGTTCTCTCTCAGAAATGGTAAGTTGGAAGTGTAGGTTTGTTCTGATGGCTCTCTCCTCGAATAAAGAGGAGGTGGAGGGGTATATATAGCCTCCACACTAAATCTAACCATTACACACAATTTACCAATCTCGGTGGGACCGAATCAACAAACTCGGTCAGACTGATTCAGTAAACCTACTGACCATTAGGGTTTTCGGTGGGACCGACATGCAACTCGGTAGGACCGATATGGTTAAGGTTAGGGCATAACATAATCTCGGTGAGACCGATTACACAAACTCGGTGAGACCGATTTTGGTGATAAGCTAACCAGAGAGTTGGTCAGGTAAACTCGGTAGGACCGATTCACTCATTTCGGTGAGACCGAAATGTTACAAAAAGGAAACAGAGAGTTTACATTGCAATCTCGGTGGGACCGATCGCTCACTTCGGTTAGACCGAAACGTTACAAAGGGAAACAAAGAGATTACAATCCCATCTCGGTGAGACCGAGATCCCTATCGATGAAACCGATTTGCCTAGGGTTTGTGGCAGTGGCTATGACATCTAAACTCGGTGGCGCCGGATAGAAAGAATCGGTGGGGCCGAGTTTGACTTTTGGCTTGGGTCATATGTGGATATGAGAAAGTAGTTGAGGGTTTTTGGAGCATATCACTAAGCACTGTGGAGCAAGAAACTCATTAAGCAACACCTCATCCCTCCTTGATAGTATTGGCTTTTCCTATAGACTCAATGTGATCTTGGATCACTAAAATATAAAATGCAGAGTCTTGAGCTTTTGACCTTGAGCCAATCCTATTGTCCTTAGTATTTTGAGGGATCCACTTTCCTCATCCATGCCATGCCATTCATTGAGCTTTCCTGAAATATTTGTCTTGGAATAGTATTAGCCCAATGAGCTATATGTTTTTAGGAATTACCAAAACCACCTAGGGATAGTTGCACTTTCAACTGTGTACACGGGGCATGCGGCAGCAGTTAATAACTGGTGTGAAGTCCACACCAGAAAAAAAGACAATAACTCGGGATGATGCGCCGATAACTTGGACGTTCACATGGGCGCGGCCAATCGTACGGGTGTAGTGGCACGTTCACAAAAAAGGGATCAAACGCTCAACCTATGTATTTCTCATGTAAATAGATAATTTAGTGCCATTGGTTATTTACTTTAAACATAATGCATTGACGTGTTAGTGTAGAGGCGCACAAAAAGAAATGGATATTGTAGTCAACTACTTAAAAGTGTTACCTCATATTATTACATAGCCTACATTTCATAAATTGCATACTCGTTGAATTCATATATGAATATCACATAAATTACTTCAAAATAGAAACTTAAATCATCCAAGACTAATGAATTTGAATGCAAGAGTAACAATGGTGCATGTACATGATAGCTACATTGGTTGTTTGAAGAAACATCACTGTAACTTCGGCATGCACAACTGAAAAGTTTTATTTAAATAGAAAAAAAATGTGATATGTGAGTGTCCAATCTTTATAGCGTTGAATTGATATTGTACCTTTGGCCACGATACGAAGTAGATATTGACTTATGTTCAAGCGATGCACGTCCATGATCGCTAGATATTGATACGTGAATGAATTGTGCAATCTCTCTCACACGCATACATATCTCATTTCCATGTGGGCATCGGAATCACGCACGCGCACTTCGTGTATTTCTCTCCCTCTGTCAGGGTTAAATTCGTCTTTCTACCCTGTCCTACAAGTCTCTCACACAGAAACGCACACGCTCTCTATGTCTAACACGCCCACCCCTTTAATTCCGCCCACCCACAACCACCAATGTCTGAAAGTATAATAATGTCTCTCACACATATGCTATCTACCTATCCATTAATATAGCTAGATATGTGTCACACAAACTCCTTCTCCCTACTAGCAAGATGCCCATGCGTTGCACGGAACATCAAGATGCATTTGTATGAAAAGTGTATCTTGTGGGACAAAAGGATGAATGAAGGAATGCCTTATTTGCAAATGCGGAGAGGGGTGTGGGTATCTTTTTGCAAAATTGCCATAGTTTCCTTCCTATCCGTCGGATATAAATCGGATGGCCTATATTGCAGGATGGCAGGAACACCATCATCACCAACTCTGTTTTTTTATAAGAGTAGAGATATGTGAGTGTCACTACCCCCCCTCCCCCCCCACACACCCACACACCCACCCACACACCCACACTTCCCAACACCGAAGGAGTAGGGTGACACCTCGATCTTGATACTAATCTATTGACTGGCTTCTCTCTCAAACATACACACATGCGCGCGCGCACACACACACACACACTACCTGGAACTGAAGGAGTAGGGTGGCACATCGATCTTGATAATAATCTATCTACTCCTCTTTCAAACACACACACACACACACACACACACTCGCTAGTTGTGCCTCTGTGCCTACCGCGCACACTCTCGATACGTCTTTCTCCCCCCCAACAATGACAGCAGAAGGGTGACAACTTGATCTGATCATAATCTGTCAATTGGTTTCTCTCTCAAACATTGTGTCTCGGTGCCTCGCTCGGTAGCCCCCTTGATATGTAGACTTCTCACGCACGCACAGCTGTAGTGACGATGATGCTGAACCCAGTGTGCCTTGTTTTTACCGGCCTCATGTGATAGTTTTCACCCTGTTTTCTGTTAATTAACAAGGCAACCTTTTCTTTGTTACTACTAGTGAATCTGAAATCATTCGGGCAGACATAAAATATATCACTTCAACCCAATTACCGCAGCAACTATTTTAAAAGAAATTAGCTAGTTGCCCGTGCGTTGCATGGAACATCAAGATGCATTTGTAAGACTAGTTTATCTTGTGAGAGAAAAGGCTGAGCGAGGGAAGGCCTTATTTGCGAACGTGAAGAGACGTGTGGGTATATTTTTGCAAAAATTTCCATAGTTTCTTTCCTATCCGTTAGATATAAATCCGACGGCCTATATTGCAGGATGTCATGCACACCATCATCACCAACTCTGTTTTCTACTCCCTCCGTCCGAAAATACTTGTCATCAAAATGGATAAAAGGAAATGTATCTAGACGTATTTTAGCTTTAGATACATCTCTTTTTATCCATTTTGATGACAAGTATTTTCGGACGGAGGAAGTATTTGTCTTTTTAGAGATTTCAACAAGTGACTATGACCGGACCTTACCAACATACTCAAAAAAGTAGTCCATAATTTTGATGTTACCCTCTTTTCTTGGCAGTGCAGTGCCATCTGGATACCTCATAAATAAATCAAGGACAAATCTGACCCCTTCCTGAAAAGACATACGGAGCAAAATGAGTGAATCTACACTCTAAAATATGTCTACATACACATCCTTATGTGGTAGTCCATTTGAATTCTGAAAAAGACAAATATTTAGGAACAAATGGAGTATATATAAGAGTAGACATGGAGATATATCTCCAGCATGGTCTACAACAAAAATGTGTTGGGCTGGTTAGTGCCGGATGCTCGCAACGCGATGACATGAGTTCGAATTCTGTCTTTTAACTTTAGATTTTTATATTATATATTACTCTACTTATTTAATATATACTTCTTTTGCTACTGTACTGACAGTGAAACCCACAGAGTACTTAGAATACAAGATTAAGGATGGACTTGTTTCTTTTTAACTTTCTGTACGAAGTTGTAGCCACCCTGCAAGTCACATGTACACTATACATGCAATTAACTTTTTATAGAGGGACAATCATACAGGCAATTAACTCAAATGGATTGGATGTCACTCTATTATTTCCAGCATAAAGAGCATCTCCAACGGCAACCGGCAAATTTCCTCCCGCTTCCTTCCGTGGAGGACGACATCAAACGCCAACGGCATACATTTTTACAACTCTAACCAACCAAATGAATTTCGTGCAAACACGGACTGATTTCATATAAGCATGAAGGATTTCGTATAAAAAGTCGGATCTTCATATAAACATGATGGATTTCATTACATTTACATGAACTAAGAGGTGCCAATCTGGCTCTCTTGTATAATTAATACTCCCTCCGTCCGGAAATACTTGTCCTAGAAATGGATGTATCTAGACTTATTTTAGTTCTAAATGGCCGCCTGCGGATCCCTTTGTCTTTCTCATGTCCATCAGACACTTGCGGGGTCGATGAAGGTCCTCAGAAGAGACGAAGCAGCAAAGAAACCGCCTGAATCCGCGGTCGTCGCCTCGGCGGTGGCCTTCATGGGTCCCAAGTGGCGGCAGCCTCCCGTGTTCTACTTCTCCTCGATGATGGCGGCGGACACGGAGAAGCTGGCCACCGACTCGTCACTCTCCACGCACCCGACTTCTCTCTCTGCCTGCATGGCGCTGCCGCAGGCACGGGAGGCGCGCCCACAGACACGGGAGGCGTAGCCACCGCAGACACTGGTGGAGCGGTACGACGCGGCAGCGACGGCGCCCGTACCGGCGTGCTCGCCGCCGTGCCGGCGTGAAGCAACTCGCCACTCCTCATCGAGCTGAACTGGAGCGGCGAGTTGCTGAACCACGCGCCTGCTTGGGGCGCCAACTGGCTCCGTCGGGCCAAGCGAGGTTGGTTAAGCACCGAGCGGCCTCGTCCGTATCCAGAGGGCTCGGCGGGCCACCCAGCCGGGTAATATGCCGGAGAACGGCTCATGGAAGCCATCGAAAGAGTGGAGAAAATGGTTAAGGAGGAGATGGGGGACCGGCGGAGGGGTGCGATTCTTGCCCGCTGTTTGTCTGGCCTCATGTAAATAGAGGGCAGACGGTAGGAGCTTGGTCGGCGTCTGGCCTCGTTTAAACTGAGGGCGGACGGGAGGAGCTCGGTCGGTGTTGCGTTTAATTCCGGCCCGCTCATGAACGAACGTGTGGCTGGAGTAGGATTCTCGATTTGCATGCGGGTTTAACGGAGGGGTTTAATGGAGGCGCCGGGCGTGCAGCGGGCAGCGCAGTACTATTCGATTTGACAGCAGTAATGAGCCGTCAAATCACAAAGGCCCTCGCCTCTCGTGAAACCAACCGAGCTAGACTGCCCCGCCCTCTAGCCTTTTAAAAAATGTATACTTTTATACAGCAGTAGTACCAATGGATTGTGCCATGGAGCAAAACTTGAAATTGAAAAAAAAGGTGGTACATATAGAGAGCGCTCGTCGCCAAATTAGGCATATAGTACTATTAAAAAGGCTAGTCACAATAATGGTGTCTAGCACAACGCACCCCTCAAATAAAACTAAGCATCCTGGAATTCTTTGACAAAACTAAGCACCCTGAAATTCTTTGACAACTAAACTGCTGGCTATATGATGTTGGCCATATATATTGTACGTATATAATGTGAAGAAACGAGTGGTAGTACTATACCAACTAAAAGATGAAATGTAAGAAATACTAGTATGTATGTACTGAAGAGTTAAAGTAACGAGAACAAACATAACATAGTTCTGCTGGGGGCTCAGCACAACACACCCCTCAAATTAAATTAAGCACACCTGAAATTAAACTTTGCAACTATTCCGGAGACACTGCATTAGAACCACCATGAGCAACGACACTGCCACCTTACTCGGAGGAGTCCTCGTCCACGTCCTCGACTTCATCCTTGTCCCTCTTCCTCTTGGCCGATACTTCTTGGCTTGAATCGCACACTTGGCTCTTGCTCTTCATCCAACCCTTGTAGATATTGAAACAAATGTAGCCATCCATTGAAGCATAGTGGATGTGGTCTATATCTAGTACATTCTGCTGCCATGCATAACAATGAAACGTGTAATGAGGTTTCTCCAGTTTACCGTACGAAGGATGGACCATCGCTCCTGCCAAGGTCAGCATTGAAGGCTGACAAGAGGACACCAGCCGATTCTTCTGGAGGTCGAAGGTGTTGCCTACAACAAGGCCTATCCGACCTAGGACTTCTTTGTCGTTACCAAAGTTTACAGTAACGAATTTGACTAGGTTGCTCTCGAGGAAGTCCTTAAAATCCAGGCATTCAACGTCGGCATAGCATATGTGGTAGACCAAGCATAAGTCATGCACGCAAACCTGGATCACGGCGGGCTTCTTCCTCTCTTTGTCCTTTAGATCCTTCTCTCGTCCCAGGACGGTGGTGTACTCAACATCTAGCCCAACGACCCGCTCATCATCTGAGTCTTTGAACATGCGTCTGAAGCGAGAAAGGCATCCTTTCACCGTCGCAGAAGAACGGGTGTAGATGACGTCGAACTCATCGCCGGTGATGGTTCTAACCTTGTACTCACTGCCGATCGTGGAGATTTGGGACACCATGGATTTGGGAGGAGGGTTAGGATTAGTGGAACTGCTGTAATGTGAATGGACGGGACGACTAGGAGCGAACCGCCGTAGTATTGAAGGACGTGCGGGGACGAATAGGAGCGAACTGCCAGCGTGCGAACGGCAGGGTAGTGGCTTTCCATTCTCCCATGATACGGGCTTCCGAGAGCCCTTGGATCTGAGATTGAACAGTTGCATGGCGTGATTCTAGACCTATGGGTGAATATCCTATCCTGGAGGGTTATTCTGCAAATTTTCAGCAACTTAGCATGCGACCGTTTGATCTCAGATCCAAGGGCTGCCAGCAGCCCGTATCATGGTCGCACCTACCACGACCGTCGCGTCGCTCACGCGGTCGCACTGTTGGAGATTTAACACGGTGCGTTAGGCTATCTGATGTTGGCATGTCATACATAGTCATCACTTAGTCACTCATACTACAACAAGGTTAGCTATAAGGTTGGCTATAAGTGTACTTATCTTTTTTACTCCTCTCTATCTCTTTCTTCGTACTCCCTCCGTCCCATAATATAAGAACGTTTTTGACACTAGGACACAGGGAGTACTAGTATTTATTGCATTTGCCAAGGAGTGACCTCTTCCAATGAAATGGTGTTGCTAAGTTTGCTTCATTTAATTAGCTATAGACTCAAAATTGTCTTTTCACCTAGGTACACGCGCTTAGCACCGTTTCTTCCTTGGGTCACCAAACTAGTCTCTCTCTTCTTGATTAACTTGCCACATCAGACTTTATGCCTATGTGGCAAGCTTAGCACCTGTAGGAGCAAGTAAGGCTGCTTGTAATGGGAGTAGTATCATGCATGCCAACTATGCAATCTTGATGAGGTGACGTCGAATTAAATGAAGAAAAGAGAGAGTTGAGTATCATAATATGATACTTACTACAGTATCATATTAAATGATGTGCTACTATGTGTCATACATGACAATAAATAAACTATCCTATGATACGAACACATGATACTATGCATTATGGATGTAGTATCATACAAAAGTATCATATGCATGATACTAGTATATGATACTCTCCATTACGACCAACCTAAGTACAATAGTGCGCTTTACATGGCATTTTTGCATATGTGGAGGAAAGAGAGGCAAGGAAAAAGTGGAGAAGTGGGCTCTCATGCAAGAGCCAGCCTTTACTACATGGTGGAGCATTGGGAGAGGCACCTGTATGGAGGTGGTCAGGAATCGGGAGACTGACGCCGGTCGTAGCGCCGCACTTAAAATGATAATGGCAAGTCAAATCACGGGGCCCCACTTGTCCAGCAGTAACTCGATGTCAAATCACACAGCCCTACGTTTGCAGCAGCCTACTCCTCGTCTTCTCGCGTCTCTATCGAACCGACTAGGCGGAACTGCCCCGCCTCCTACCGCGCAGGAAAAGCCCGCGCAGTATACTCCCTCCGTCTAGGTGACCAAGGTGGAGAGGAAAACGAGAGAACTTAATGTTTAGGGAGTATTTGCTAAGGCTGGTTGTAATGGTACTAGCCTTAGCAATTTTGATGAGGTGTCATAGAATGAAATGAAGAAAGAGAGAGAGTTCAGTACTATGTGTCATACATGGCAATAAATAAAGTACTACATGATACTACCTCCGTCTAGATGAATAAGTCATTCATGTAGTTCTAGGTCATCGATTTGAGGAATTAAATATGCGTTATATGTCATGAAAAGTATATCACTAGATTTCTACACGGATGTAGTTTCTAAATATATATTTTTTGTCATATATAATACATATTTAGATAGTTAAATCGTCAACCTAGAACTATGTGAATGACTTATTCACCTAGACGGAGGTAGTACTAATATATGATACATGGCGCATGAGTACTAAGTATTATTAATACAATTTTGCTAGAACTCATCTAGATGAGATATAATTTGGTCTCATTTATCTTTTATAGCCATTGGATGTGATGCTATAAGATGCGTGTGTGCTGACGTGGGTTGTATTTGTTCTTGTGCAACGAACTGACCACTGCATGTCATGTTTGATAGTCTCAAGTCATTAAAAGCATACAAGCCCCACATCTCTTATTGGTTGATTCCTCTATTTATGTCAAAAAATAAGAAACAACGTGAGAGTTAATGCACCACGCCTATGTGTTTACTATTTGGTTTTCGTAAGATGACTTAATACTCACCTAGACGGAGGGAGTATTCGATTTGACAACGGGCGGTGCAGTTCCCGATACGGCTTTAATGCAGACGAGGGAGGGAGTAGCGGTTCCCGATATGTTGATGCATCCTCCTTCAATTAATGCATGAGGGAAGTAATGTGAGGAGGTCCGGGAAAAGAGGTTGCACGATGTGAATGCAATGCAGTTTGCCCTCATTACCCTCATATAAAGGCGCCCCTCCATTCCAATGCATCTACCACATCGTACGCACCTAAGCATTTGCCTAGGCACCTACACTAAGAGCCAAAGAGCTCACTCGAGACCCATGGCGCCGATGCGCATGAGCGGCCAGCGGCTGCGCCAGATGGTCCACGACACCGGCCTGCGGCATGGCACCGAGGATCGTCTCCAGACGGTGTTGGAGACCGGCAGGTGGATGGCCGCCGTCGACGCCAACTATGACTCTCAGTTGGACCAGATGATTGTTGCCACCAGCAACAAGTTCACCATCCTCAAGAAGCTCGCGGACGACATCGCCGTACTCCTCCAGCCCGCGTGCCCGGGCTCCTCATTGCCTGCCACCCTAATCGGCCTCCATGGCCGGAACCTCTTTCAAGCACTGGTGTCCCTGCGACTGCCCGCCGACGCCATGAAGAATGTCCACCTGGAGGTCGCGCTCGCCGCGAGGCGCCTCGCCCTGCAAGAATTCGTCGACATACACATCCATGTGTACGAGCAAATCGTGTACATAGGTATCTACAAGGCCAGTGAGGACGCTACGACGTTGGCCTTCCTCAACCGGCTGGAAGCCTTGGATGCCTTTGCTGAGAAGCACCTCGACCTCACCACAAAAGCCGCCGCTCCTTAGCCGCCGGTCGGTGGCCCGGCGCACTAAGTTGAGGAGGAGTAGGTCGTACGTTCATGGATCCATCTTTCTTCTTGCCTTCTGTAACCACCACTATGATCGCATCATCGTGGCCTTAATTTTTATTGTGCTGTTGCATTCTCATTCCAGTCAATACCGACATGTGCGATCCCTTTGCTTAATTATATGCATCACTATAACTAGTACTCCATCCGTCAATTTATAAGTTGTGCTTACCTTTACCATCAACTTCGTGCAACGCGCGGGCATCTTGCTAGAAACACTAGAATATGTCTATATAATCCGTATGTGATAGTCCATTTGAAATCTCAGAAAAGACAAATATTTAGGTACGGAGGGAGTAATATATTAGGAGTATATCAAAACAATAGTGATTTCTTTCAAGTTTGTGAACAAATACTACTATTCTACTACTTTGGATCTGTCGCAATGCACGGGCACATTGCTAGTAAAAGGAAAAGGCCTGCCGCGTTCGCGTCGCACCCCCACACGCCCGGGAATCGGGAGTACTCCACGGCCCGTCCGACAGGACACATAGCTTAGGGAAGGCGTGTTGCCTAGCATTTTCACTTTCATGTGGGACCGCCGTTGAGCAAACCGACACCCCACCCGCTGCCGGGTTGGAAAACAGAAACGAGGGGAAGATCTAGCTGTAGCACGGAAGCCAAGAAATTTGGTGTCAGATGGGGCTCGTTGATAGAGTAGGAGCATTCCGTACTAGTACTACTCCTACTAGTACCAAGTTTTCACTCCTAACTATATTACTAGTACTACCACTATACAACTAGTAGGTACGTGCACGGCACAACATCGTAGGAACAAAAAACGGGAAGATATTGTTTTGGGTGATTTATCTTTTTTTCAATCAACGTAGTATGAATAATATGGTGTGGGGCGCACCCATGAAGCTTATGTGGCTTGGTTGCATGGCTACGAAAGGTTAGAGAAAAATAAATAGATAATGTGTTTAGAGTGCACTCCACTAAATAGATATACTTTGTATCCATTGCAACGGACCAGCACATCTATGTCTATACCCCCTATATAGTGTGTGAAAAAACTTTGAAAGTTGGTCGTTGGATGAAGCCAATCCGACGGTACAAAGATGGCAAATCCGAGCACTACTGGCCGTTGGATATCATCCACCAGATTCTGCCACATGTATAATATAGAAGACTCCATGGTTGAACTTAATTCATGACTAACTTTGCCACAACTATGTTGGGGAACGTTGCAGAAAATTAAAATTTTTCCTACGGTTTCACCAAGATCCATCTATGATTTCATCTAAGCAACGAGTCATGGGAGAGAGATTGCATCTACATACCACTTGTAGATCGCGAGCGGAAGCGTTCACTAGAACGTGGATGATGGAGTCGTACTCGCCGTGATCCAAATCACCGATGACCGAGTGCTGAACGGACAGCACCTCCGCGTTCAACACACGTACGGAGCGGATGACATCTCCTCCTTCTTGATCCAGCAAGGGGGAAGGAGAGGTTGAGGAAGATGGCTCCAGCAGCAGCACGACGGCGTGGTGTTGGTGGAGAAGCAGCACTCCGGCAGGGCTTCTCCAAGCACGTGACGGAGGAGGAGAGGTGTAGCAGGGAGAGGGAGGCGCCAAGATGCAAGGGTGCGGCTGCCCCCTCCCTCCCCCTTTTATATAGGCCCCCGGGGGGGCGCCGGCCCTGGGAGATCCAATCTCCCAAGGGGGCGGCGGCCAGGGGGTTGAGTGCCCCCCAAGGCAAGTGGGGCACCCCCCCCCACCTAGGGTTTCCAGCCCTAGGCGCAAGGGGGGCCCAGGGGGGCACACCAGCCCACCAGGGGCTGGTTCCCCTCCCACTTCAGCCCACGGGGCCCTCCGGGATAGGTGGCCCCACCCGGTGGACCCCCGGGACCCTTCCGGTGGTCCCGGTACAATACCGGGTGACCCCGAAACTTTCCCGATGGCCGAAACAGCACTTCCTATATAGTTTTCTTTACCTCCGGACCATTCCGGAACTCCTCGTGACGTCCGGGATCTCATCCGGGACTTCGAACAACTTTCGGTAATCACATACAAGTTTTTCCTAATAACCCTAGTGTCACCGAACCTTAAGTGTGTAGACCCTACGGGTTCGGGAGACACGCAGACATGACCGAGACGGCTCTCCGGTCAATAACCAACAGCGGGATCTGGATACCCATGTTGGCTCCCACATGCTCCTCAATGATGTCATCGGATGAACCACGATGTCGAGGATTCAATCAACCCCGTATACAATTCCCCTTGTCAATCGGTACGTTACATGCCCGAGACTCGATCGTCGGTATCCCAATACCTCGTTCAGTCTCGTTACCGGCAAGTCACTTTACTCGTACCGTAATGCATGATCCCGTGACCAAACACTTGGTCACTTTGAGCTCATTATGATGATGCATTACCGAGTGGGCCCAGAGATACCTCTCCGTCATACGGAGTGACAAATCCCAGTCTTGATCCGTGTCAACCCAATAGACACTTTTGGAGATACCTGTAGTGCACCTTTATAGTCACCCAGTTACGTTGTGACGTTTGGTACACCCAAAGTACTCCTACGGTATCCGGGAGTTACACGATCTCATGGTCTAAGGAAGAGATACTTGACATTGAAAAAGCTCTAGCAAAACGAACTACACGATCTTGTGCTATGCTTAGGATTGGGTCTTGTCCATCACATCATTTCCTAATGATGTGATCCCGTTGTCAATGACATC
Organism: Triticum aestivum; assembly: GCF_018294505.1. Taxonomy (NCBI): domain Eukaryota; kingdom Viridiplantae; phylum Streptophyta; class Magnoliopsida; order Poales; family Poaceae; genus Triticum; species Triticum aestivum. The sequence continues at coordinate 704,289,026 of NC_057801.1, forward strand.
TAATGTCCATAGTCAGGAAACCATGACTATCTGTTGACCAACGAGCTAGTCAACTAGAGGCTCACTAGGGACATGTTATGGTCTATGTATTCTCACGTGTATTACGATTTCCGGATAATACAGTTATAGCATGAATAAAAGACAATTATCATGAACAAGGAAATATAATAATAACCCTTTTATTATTGCCTCTAGGGCATATTTCCAACAGTCTCCCACTTGCACTAGAGTCAATAATCTAGTTACATTGTGATGAATCGAACACCCATAGAGTTCTGGTGTTGATCATGTTTTGCTCGCGAGAGAGGTTTAGTCAACGGATCTGCGACATTCAGATCCGTATGTACTTTGCAAATTTCTATGTCTCCATCTTGAACATTTTCACGGATGGAGTTGAAGCGATGCTTGATGTGCCTGGTCTTCTTGTGAAACCTGGGCTCCTTGGCAAGGGCAATAGCTCCAGTGTTGTCACAGAAGAGTTTGATCGGCCCCGACGCATTGGGTATGACTCCTAGGTCGGTGATGAACTCCTTCACCCAAATTGCTTCATGCGCTGCCTCCGAGGCTGCCATGTACTCCGCTTTTCACATGTAGATCCCGCCATGACGCTCTGCTTGCAGCTGCACCAGTTTACTGCTCCACCATTCAACATATACACGTATCCGATTTGTGACTTAGAGTCATCCAGATCTGTGTCGAAGCTTGCGTCGACGTAACCCTTTACGACAAGCTCTTCGTCACCTCCATAAACGAGAAACATGTCCTTTGTCCTTTTCAGGTACTTTAGGATATTCTTGACCGCTGTCCAGTGTTCCTTGCCGGGATTACTTTGGTATCTTCCTGCCAAACTTACGGCAAGGTTTACATCAGGTCTGGTACACAGCATGGCATACATAATAGATCCTATGGCTGAAGCATAGGGGATGACACTCATCTCTTCTTTATCTTTTGCCGTGGTCGGGCATTGAGCCGAGCTCAATCTCACACCCTGCAATACAGGCAAGAACCCCTTCTTGGACTGATCCATTTTGAACTTCTTCAAAATCTTATCAAGGTATGTGTTTTGTGAAAGACCTATGAGGCATCTTGATCTATCCCTATAGATCTTGATGCCTAATATGTAAGCAGCTTCTCCAAGGTCCTTCATTGAAAAACACTTATTCAAGTAGGCCTTAATGCTGTCCAAAAGTTCTATATCATTTCCCATCAAGAGTATGTCATCTACATATAATATAAGAAATGCTACAGAGCTCCCACTCACTTTCTTGTAAACGCAGGCTTCTCCATAAGTCTGCATAAACCCAAACGCTTTGATCATCTCATCAAAGTGAATGTTCCAACTCCGAGATGCTTGCACCAGCCCATAAATGGATCGTTGGAGCTTGCATACTTTGTTAGCGTTCTTAGGATCGACAAAACCTTCCGGCTGGATCATATACAACTCTTCCTTAAGATGTCCGTTAAGGAATGCCGTTTTGACGTCCATCTGCCATATCTCATAATCATAGTATGCGGCAATTGCTAACATGATTCGGACGGACTTCAGCTTCGCTACGGGAGAGAATGTCTCATCGTAGTCAACCCCTTGAACTTGTCGATAACCCTTAGCGACAAGTCGAGCTTTATAGACGGTAATATTACCATCCGCGTATGTCTTCTTCTTAAAGATCCATTTGTTTTCTATCGCTCGCCGATCATCGGGCAAGTCTGTCAAAGTCCATACTTTGTTTTCATACATGGATTCTATCTCGGATTTCATGGCATCAAGCCATTTGTTGGAATCTGGGCCCGCCATCGCTTCTTCATAGTTCGAAGGTTCACCGTTGTCTAACAACATGATTTCCAGGATAGGGTTGCCGTACCACTCTGGTGCGGAACGTGTCCTAGTGGACCTTCGAAGTTCAGTAGGAGCTTGATCTGAAGTATCTTGATCATCATCATTAACCTCCTCTCTTGTCGGTGCAGGCACCACAGGAACATCTTCCTGAGTTGCACTACTTCCTGTTTCAAGAGGCAGTACTTCATCAAGCTCTACTTTCCTCCCACTTAATTCTTTCGAGAGAAACTCTTTTTCCAGAAAGGATCCATTCTTGGCAACAAAGATCTTGCCCTCAGATCTTAAGTAGAAGGTATACCCAATGGTTTCCTTAGGGTATCCTATGAAGACGCATTTTTCCGACTTGGGTTCGAGCTTTTCAGGTTGAAGTTTCTTGACATAAGCATCGCATCCCCAAACTTTTAGAAACGACAGCTTAGGTTTCTTCCCAAACCATAATTCATACGGTGTCGTTTCAACGGATTTAGACGGTGCCCTATTTAAAGTGAATGTAGCTGTCTCTAGAGCGTATCCCCAAAATGATAGCGGTAAATCGGTAAGAGACATCATAGACCGCACCATATCCAATAGAGTGCGATTACGACATTCGGTCACGTTGATTCTCTACTTCATTCTGAAATTCCTTGAACTTTTCAAAGGTCTCAGACTTGTGTTTCATTAAGTAGACATACCCATATCTACTCAAGTCATCAGTGAGAGTGAGAACATAACGATATCCTCCGCGAGCCTCAACACTCATGGACCGCACACATCGGTATGTATGATTTCCAACAAGTTGGTTGCTCGCTCCATTGTTCCGGAGAACGGAGTCTTGGTCATCTTGCCCATGAGGCATGGTTCGCATGTGTCAAATGATTCATAATCGAGAGACTCTAAACGTCCATTAGCATGGAGCTTCTTCATGCGCTTGACACCAATGTGACCAAGGCGGCAATGCCACAAGTATGTGGGACTATCGTTATCAACTTTACATCTTTTGGTATTCACACTATGAATATGTGTAATATTATGCTCGAGATTCATTAAGAATAAACCATTGACCATCGGAGCATGACCATAAAACATATCTCTCATATAAATAGAACAACCATTATTCTCGGATTTAAATGAGTAGCCATCTCGTATCAAACAAGATCCAGATACAATGTTCATGCTCAAACTTGGCACCAAATAACAATTATTAAGGTTTAAAACTAATCCCGTAGGTAAATGTAGAGGTAGCGTGCCGACGGCGATCACATCGACCCTGGAACCATTCCCGACGTGCATCGTCACCTCGTCCTTCGCCAGTCTCCTCTTATTCCGCAGCTCCTGCTGTGAGTTACAAATATGAGCAACGGCACCGGTATCAAATACCCAGGAGTTACTACGAGTACTGGTAAGGTACACATCAATTACATGTATATCAATTATACCTTTAGTGTTGCCAGCCTTCTTATCCGCTAAGTATTTGGGGCAGTTCCGCTTCCAGTGACCCTTCCCCTTGCAATAAAAGCACTCAGTCTCAGGCTTGGGTCCATTCTTTGACTTCTTCCCGGTAACTGGCTTACCGGGCGCAGCAACATTCTTGCCGTCCTTCTTGAAGTTCTTCTTGCCCTTGCCCTTCTTGAACTTAGTGGTCTTATTGACCATCAACACTTGATGTTGTTTCTTGATCTCAACCTCTGCTGACTTCAACATTGAAAATACTTCAGGAATGGTCTTCACCATCCCCTGCATATTGTAGTTCATCACAAAGCTCTTGTAGCTTGGTGGGAGCGACTGAAGGATTCTGTCAATGACCGCCTCGTCCGGGAGGTTAATGTCCAGCTGGGACAGGCGGTTGTGCAACCCAGACATTTTGAGTATGTGCTCACTGACAAAACTATTTTCCTCCATCTTACAACTATAGAACTTGTCGGAGACGTCATATCTCTCGACCCGGGCGTGAGCTTGGAAAACTAGTTTCAGCTCCTCGAACATCTCATATGCTTCGTGTTGCTCAAAACGCTTTAGGAGCCCCGGTTCTAAGCTGTAAAGCATGCCGCACTGAACGAGGGAGTAATGATCAGCACGAGACTGCCAAGCATTCATAATGTCTTGGTTCTCTGGGACAGGAGCGTCACCTAGTGGTCCTTCTAGGACATATTGTTTCCTGGCAGCTATGAGGATGATCCTCAGGTTCCGGACCCAGTCCGTATAGTTGCTGCCATCATCTTTCAACTTGGTTTTCTCTAGGAACGCGTTGAAGTTCATGTTGACATGAGCGTTGGCCATTTGATCTACAAGACATATTTTGCAAACGTTTTAGACTAAGTTCATGATAATTAAGTTCATCTAATCAAATTATTGAATGAACTCCCACTCAGATTAGACATCCCTCTAGTCATCTAAGTGTTACACGATCCGAGTCGACTAGGCCGTGTCCGATCATCACGTGAGACAGACTAGTCATCGTCGGTGAATATCTTCATGTTGATCGTATCTTCCATATGACTCGTGTTCGACCTTTCGGTCTCCGTGTTCCGAGGCCATGTCTGTACATGCTAGGCTCGTCAAGTTAACCCTAAGTGTTTTTGCATGTGTAAAACTGTCTTACACCCGTTGTATGTGAACGTAAGGATCTATCACACCCGATCATCACGTGGTGCTTCGAAACGACGAACTTTAGCAACGGTGCACAGTTAGGGGAGAACACTTCTTGAAATTGTTGTAAGGGATCATCTTATTTACTACCGTCATTCTAAGTAAACAAGATGCATAAACATAATAAACATCACATGCAATTATATAGTAGTGACATGATATGGCCAATATCATATAGCTCCATTGATCTCCATCTTCGGGGCTCCATGATCATCTTGTCACCGGCATGACACCATGATCTCCATCATCGTGTCTTCATGAAGTTGTCACGCCAACGACTACTTCTACTTCTATGGCTAACGCGTTTAGCAATAAAGTAAAGTAATTTACATGGTGTTCTTCAATGACACGCAGGTCATACAAAAAATAAAGACAACTCCTATGGCTCCTGCCGGTTGTCATACTCATCGACATGCAAGTCGTGATTCCTATTACAAGAACATGATCTCATACATCACAATATATCATTCATCATTCATCACAACTTCTGGCCATATCACATCACATGACAATTGCTGCAAAAACAAGTTAGACGTCCTCTAATTGTTGTTGCATCTTTTACGTGGCTGCAATTGGGTTCTAGCAAGAACGTTTTCTTACCTACGAATAACCACAACGTGATTTTGTCAACTTCTATTTACCCTTCATAAGGACCCTTTTCATCAAATCCGCTCCAACTAAAGTGGGAGAGACAGACACCCGCCAGCCACCTTATGCAACTAGTGCATGTCAGTCGGTGGAACCGGTCTCACGTAAGCGTACGTGTAAGGTTGGTCCGGGCCGCTTCATCCCACAATACCGCTGAAGCAAGATAAGACTAGTAGCGGCAAGCAAGTTGACAAGATCTACGCCCACAACAAAATTGTGTTCTACTCGTGCAATAGAGAACTACGCATAGACCTAGCTCATGATGCCACTGTTGGGGAACGTTGCAGAAAATTAAAAAATTTCCTACGGTTTCACCAGGATCCATCTATGAGTTCATCTAAGCAACGAGTCATGGGAGAGAGATTGCATCTACATACCACTTGTAGATCGCGAGCGGAAGCGTTCACTAGAACGTGGATGATGGAGTCGTACTCGCCGTGATCCAAATCACTGATGACCGAGTGCTGAACGGACAGCACCTCCGCGTTCAACACACGTACGGAGCGGATGACGTCTCCTCCTTCTTGATCCAGCAAGGGGGAAGGAGAGGTTGAGGAAGATGGCTCCAGCAGCAGCACGACGGCGTGGTGTTGGTGGAGAAGCAGCACTCCGGCAGGGCTTCTCCAAGCACGTGACGGAGGAGGAGAGGTGTAGCAGGGGAGAGGGAGGCGCCAAGATGCAAGGGTGCGGCTGCCCCCTCCCTCCCTTCTTTTATATAGGCCCCCGGGGGGCGCCGGCCCTGGGAGATCCAATCTCCCAAGGGGGCGGCGGCCAGGGGGTTGAGTGCCCCCAAGGCAAGTGGGGCGCCCCCCCCCACCTAGGGTTTCCAACCCTAGGCGCAAGGGGGGGCCCAGGGGGGCGCACCAGCCCACCAGGGGCTGGTTCCCCTCCCACTTCAGCCCACGGGGCCCTCCGGGATAGGTGGCCCCACCCGGTGGACCCCCGGGACCCTTCCGGTGGTCCCGGTACAATACCGGGTGACCCCGAAACTTTCCCGATGGCCGAAACAGCACTTCCTATATAGTTTTCTTTACCTCCAGACCATTCTGGAACTCCTCGTGACGTTCGGGATCTCATCCGGGACTCCGAACAACTTTCGGTAATCACATACAAGTCTTTCTAATAACCCTAGCGTCATCGAACCTTAAGTGTGTAGACCCTACGGGTTCGGGAGACACGCAGACATGACCGAGATGGCTCTCCGGTCAATAACCAACAGCGGGATCTGGATACCCATGTTGGCTCCCACATGCTCCTCGACGATGTCATCGGATGAACCACGATGTCGAGGATTCAATCAACCCCGTATACAATTCCCTTTGTCAATCGATACGTTACATGCCCGAGACTCGATCGTCGGTATCCCAATACCTCGTTCAGTCTCGTTACCGGCAAGTCACTTTACTCGTACCGTAATGCATGATCCCGTGACCAAACACTTGGTCACTTTGAGCTCATTATGATGATGCATTACCGAGTGGGCCCAGAGATACCTCTCCGTCATACGGAGTGACAAATCCCAGTCTCGATCCCTGTCAACCCAACAGACACTTTCGGAGATACCTGTAGTGCACCTTTATAGTCACCCAGTTACGTTGTGACGTTTGGTACACCCAAATTACTCCTACGGTATCCGGGAGTTACATGATCTCATGGTCTAAGGAAGAGATACTTGACATTGAAAAAGCTCTAGCAAAACGAACTACACGATCTTGTGCTATGCTTAGGATTGGGTCTTGTCCATCACATCATTCTCCTAATGATGTGATCCCGTTGTCAATGACATCTAATGTCCATAGTCAGGAAACCATGACTATTTGTTGACCAACGAGCTAGTCAACTAGAGGCTCACTAGGGACATGTTATGGTCTATGTATTCTCACGTGTATTACGATTTCCGAATAATACAGTTATAGCATGAATAAAAGACAATTATCATGAACAAGGAAATATAATAATAACCCTTTTATTATTGCCTCTAGGGCATATTTCCAACAAACTAAGCTTAGGCAAAGTTATTAGGGCCTGTTTGGTTTGTGACTAACTTTGCCAAAGATTGCCACTCCTAAAGTTAGGCAAGTTTAACAAACTTAGGTGAGTGTTTGGTTCAAGCCACATCTTAGGCAAGCCACACTTGGGCCCGACATGGCATACACATAAAAAATGTGGCAACATTCCCTTAGGCTTGCCAACTTGTGGCTCTCATTTTGATGAACTAACCTTAGGCAAGCTTGGCAAAAATGTGTGGCAAAGTGTGGCAATGCTAGGCCTAGAACCGAAGAGCCCCTTAGTTCTTCAAAATGAGAGCCACAAGTTGGCAAACCTAAGGGAATCTTGCCACATTTTTTGTGTGTATGTCATGTGGGGCCTTAGTGTGGCTTGCCTAAGGTGTGGCTTGAACCAAACACTCACCTAAGTTAATCAAACTTGCCTAACCTTACATTCCACCAGATTTTGCCACATGTTAGAATCCGGAAAACTCCACATGTAGAAGCATAATGCACAAACCACCAGAATCTCATGCGTGCAATGCACGTGTACCTTACTTGTACTAGTTGGTAGTAGTAAGAAACAAATTCCAGTTTTGGCACGAGCTCGTACCGCGGAAGCACCACAAGGCCTGCCGCAGGAGTTACATTTCCCTCTCGGGGCCCACGGGACCGAACTTCAGTGGCTTAGTGACCGGCCTATGAGTCAATGACATGCGGACCTTAAATGTGGATGGCCCACCTGTTAGCGAAGGAAAGGCAGGGCAAGGCAGTGATCGCGTGTGGGTGTGGCAGTGGTAGTGGGAATCGCGTCGGGGGATCCATGTCCACGTCAGGGGACGTCGTGCCGTGGGTTGGAGCGGCGTTGTGGGAATCGCGTGTGGGTGTGGCAGTGGTAGAAACAAGAAACATGATGGTCGTCGTCGTTCAACTTCCATTGACAAGCCGTCATGTCTGCTGACACATGTATATCAAAACTAGAGTGTTTATATTTCAAGCACGTGAACAAGTATTATTCTACTACTTTGGATCCATTGCAACGCACGGGCCAGCACATTGGTAGTAGTAGTGTCCATCTCTACCTCTAGAGGCCTTCCCTCGTTCATCCTTTTCTCTCACAAGATAAACTACTCATACAAATGCATCTTGATGTTCCGTGGAACGCACGAGGATGTTTCCTTGGGGGTCTCTCTAGCGCGGCGTGGACGTAGTTACAAGTTGACGCCCCTTGAGATGCCGACGTTGAGGGACCCTCGGATTTCCTCCGATGAGCAGGTGAGATGAGTTTGATCATGTAGTAAATGCATTCTAAAGACTACTTCCGTGTCCATTTCCAAATTCTCCCCCTGCCTACTGTTTCACAGGTTAGGCTTGGTGCGAGTGGAGATTGGCTTGCATATGTACGGGAGGGTACCAACATCAATTTGCACAACATTTACAACAGTGACACCGTTCCCGTAGAACCTTTGTCCAGCATTGGGATCAGCCATGCAACGGGCCACAGCTTGAATTGGTATGATGGAACCACGGTGAGATTGAATAAGATAGCACGAACCTTGCACATGGCGGTCAAAGGCGGACCATGCTGTCTGCGGTCGATTTGTTGTCGTACGAGTAGGAAGACGTTATGCTCCTTTCTAACCGCATCTTCGCGGTGACAAACCAGGGGACTTATTTTGTATGGGACACATCCTATGATATACTCCCTCTCTCCCAGTTTATTTGTTTTGAATCTTTTCGTTTTATAAGTTTCAAATTCAAATTTTGAGCTCCCCATCACATTTGAGATTACAGTGTCCATTAAGTCGTTGCATGCATGTATAGTAAAGAAACAAATCTCGAGTTTGGCACGAGTTCGTGCTGCGGGAGCACCACAAGCCCTGGCGCAGGAATTACATTTCCCTCTCAGGGCCGTCGGGACTGAGCTTCAGCTCCTTTGAGTCAATAACATGTGGATCCGATAGGTGACTGGTCCACATGTAATGCTCCCGAAGGCAGAGGGGCAGTGGGGCCAAGAGGGGTGAGCCACAGGTCGGGGGACGTGTGGTATCATGGGTTCGAGCGGCGTCATGGGAATCGCGTGTGGTTGTGGTAGAAACTTGATGCTCGCCGCATTTTAGGTGGCCCACATGTCATACACACAAAGGCACAGGGGTAGTGCGGCCGAGAGGGGTGAGGCGCACGTCGGGGGGCGTGGTGCCATGGGTTGGAGAGGCGTCGTGGGAATCGCGAGATGAAACGTGATGGTCACCGTAGTTGAACTTCCATGGACAAGATGTCATGTCTACGGACACATCCACTGCATACCGATCACTGGAAGGAGTAGCAGAGAAAGCTATATATGCGGATAAATAGTTCCTTATAGTCAAGCGGACCCATGCTACTACTCTGTTCCAAAGACATGCACACCATCGAAAAACTCCATCTATATCAATATACACCAAGAGGGAATTTTTTTTACAAGAGAGGAAATAGTTCATCCATCCATAATGCCCTCCTGCTGGTGCAGCCTTTTCTTGTTGTTGTTGTTGTTGTTGTTGTTGTTGTTGTTGTTGTTGTTGTTGTTGTTGTTGTTGTTGTTGTTGTTGTTGTTGTTGTTGTTGTTGTTGTTGTTGTTGTTGTTGTTGTTGTTGTTGTTGTTGTTGTTGTTGTTGTTGTTGTTGTTGTTGTTGTTGTTGTTGTTGTTGTTGTTTTCGTTATCTGTGGGAGACGGCTTCGCAACAAGCTCTTTGGACCTTGCAGCTATCTCGAAACTCACACAGGCATCAAGGGCAGCATATTTTATCCACTCGTACGTCAAGGGATAATTCTCCCATCCAGACGACCTTAATGCTACCGTCTCGTGACCCTTCTGAAGATTTGTACCGAGCACAAATTTTGCTACGTCGAATAGGGATGGTGTCTGTTTATCACAAACTTCTACAGGAATTTTGATTCTGGTTTGTAGGTCAGCGATGCTTTTCAAATCAAGGTTGTACGGCTCCAACTTCTGTTTGTCCCCTTTGATGGCTGCCCCACAGAAGTATACGTCCTCCCGAGACAAGAAATCATGAAGCTCACCGGTATGGAGGGCGAGTGTATGATGTGGTACACCAAAACATCATCTTTGAGGCACAACTGAAGGACGGCGGCGCGCTGGATCTTCCAAGGGGCACGCTCCGTGTACTTTGCGTCGAGACCGATGACCCTCGTCTCTACCTTTTCGAGGGAGTTGGATACATTGTTGATCCACTGCCGAACAACCTTGGGTGGACGGTGACGGTGGCAACTATGTGCATCGATCCTTCGACGAGGACATGTTGGACGCTAAAAACCTGCATCTCGATCTCTTTCGCCATTTGGAACCGCTGGAACGGAGGGCTATGGTTTGGAGAATTAGGATTAGATGGTAGTCTAACTAAAGTAGTAGATGATTATTTAAAGAGGTTAAAACAATGTGAACGTGGTGGGCTTTGGATGCAAATGAAGATGAAGGGGAGGTGAAGAAGCCGAGGAGAATCGGTTCCCGATGGAGAAGTAAATGGGAGAAGTGGCGTGCGGGCAGTTGATTAGACGGCTAGGTAGACTAAACGAAAAGGCTATGCGGGTAGACTGATGAGTCGTACATGTTCGTGTACGTGCCCATCCTTCCTGATAGGTGGGACCTATGCAAACAGATAAAAAAATGTGTCGTAGCTTCTTTTTTTTGAGCGCGTGAGTGGGAGACACAACATTCTCTGGTTAAGGAATACTCCCTCCGTTTAGGTGAGTATAAGTCACCTTATGAAAAACAGGTTTTCCCAAAACCTTTAGGCGTGGAGCATTAACTTCCTGCTCGATCCCCTCCCAGACTTGTTAGCCAGCATTCTCTTCCTCTGTTGCCGTGTTCTACCTTTCCATTTTTCCTCTTCTCAAGTGTGGAACAATCTGCATGCCATCCTTGATGCACCAGAACGACCACTGCATGCATCGAGGCAGGGCATTGATTGGGCATGCACGAGAATTTGGTTCTGCTCGCAATATGGATGATACCTGAACGATGAAGTGAACAGGCATGCTAGCACGGGAGACCTATTTCCGCTATACAATACTGGAGTACTCATGTTCCTACTAGTAGTAGTAGTAGTACAGCTGTGGTACACTTGATGGTCAAAATACTATTCATCCGGTCCTCACAGTGAAGTGACAACACCCTGCGCCTGACACTAGTCCAGGTGGCGTGTTCGGGTTACCAAAGTCAGCCTCACCCTGTGCACTATGCAGTCTGTCACCGCCGCTGTACAACACATTGGCGCCTCGCCTCGTCTCCCTCTCCGCTCCCATACCACCACTCCATCTCCATCTCCTTCTCCATCTCCATCTCCATCTCATTGTGCCCCCGTGTACCGTCGCCTCACTCGCCTCCCCCAGTACCACTATTCCCTCGCTAGCCGCTCCAGCACCGACAGCCTTCTCCCCCGTAAATCAAGCCCCCCAAAACCCCCACCTTTCAAACTCCACCATGGCCGAACGCGAACCGCGCAGCATCCATATGATCCACGATTGGAGCAATCTCCCCAGTGACATCCTCGACCTCTGTTGTTCGTGTATCGATATGTTGAGCGCCCTGCGGCTGGCTGCATGCTCGAGGGACATGCACACGGCCATCATCTAAGCGAGGCCTAAGATTTTCAAGACACCCTGCTTGCTGCTATCTGGTCTTGCGAGATTGGCTCACCTTGATACGAAGGCGTACATGATGCCCCTCGACTTCAATCCGATCTCCATTAGCCGAAACTTCTTTGCAGGCATGTAGTGGGTCGCCGTACATCATTTCCCTCGACATCGATCCGATCACCATCACCCAAAACTTCTTGGCAGGTATGTACTGGGTCGGCATGAACTCCCACTGGATGGCTGCCTTCAGAGAATACGGTAAAAAGTTGGTGCTCGTGAACTTCCAGACCTCCCATGAGATTATCCTTTCTCCGTTGGATTATATAGAGTATTACCATCGCGGTCCAAGTCATCTAGATTACCACGTCAGTTGGACGGACCTTGTTTTGCAGAAGATTGTAATCTGCCAAGTGCCCACATGACACGTGAATTACGCAAACTTCAAGCTAATTGCCTTGTTCAACCACGGACTCGCCTATCTTTGCGTCGGTGCCTTCTTTAGCTGGAGAGAACCCAGCTCGCAGTGGATCATCGTCAAAGCTGATACACACTTCTGTGATGCTATTGAACACAATGGCATCATCTACGCGATCGACAAAGCAGATGGCACCACGTATTGCTGGGACGACGCATGTAAGTTGTTTCCGTCTCATGTTAATGATGACGCCATGACACTGTTTGAACTTTTTGTGATGATTGGCATATCCCTGTTTGAGCAGAATTTGAGTAGAACTATGGCAATGTATTAGAGACGCCGTAAATCAGCTACATTTGGAATGAGTTAATTCATGTGATTGTGACCATGTCATTACAGCCAATTTGTACCCTGAATAATCAAATGGTTAGGAATATATGGATATTATCCTTATTTTACAGTAATCTATATGCTACTACTAAATATGAGTGTGTATCAATGTCCATGTTAGTTTTCCTCATTTTCATGATGTAGAAACATGCACCACACTGTTGGTTTCATCTAACCATACATTAGGGTAGTAAATGTGCATATGGAGAACTATATATTTGGAAGTAGTGAAATCCTGCAATGCTTACCATGTGTACATACCTATATTCGCCCTTCAGCAATCAATGCCTAGAATAATATCCTCACATTTTTTTTGCCCATAGAACACGAGTATATAACAATGCATGGTATGTTAGTTACCTTGAAGAATTTGTTTGTGAGGACAGAACATGATTACATAACATGCATGACATGGTACATGGTAGTTTCCTATGAAGAATCGATTGTGAGATAACATGAGTATAACCATGCATGGAACTTCTATATTTTCGAACCCAGTATACATTTCCCTGTATTTTCCTCCCGGTTCCAACAGGGACATATCAATGTTGTTTCTTGCATTATCCTACTCATGCTCTGAACAATGTTGATCTTACATTAACAATGCATGTCCTTTTTGATATGATGCAGTGTCCCTACAGTTACTGCCCTTTGTAATCACACCACCTTTGCCAAAAATAGGGAAGCACAACTGGTTCCTCGCTCGATCAGACGACGATAAAAGACTGATGATCATTCGGACACATGAGCCGGAAAATTTATATTGCAAAAACCCCACTATATACAAGCACCGTGAAATACGTGAGTATCCGGACAGTGGCTGTTACGTCTATGAGCAGGATACCATCTTGTTGGGGCCATCAGGATTTTTTAGTTGGAGGCGGGTAAACAGCCTTGGTTCACACTCTCTGTTTCTCGGACTCAATTATCCGATTAACCAGGAGATCACCGTTGACAAGGACCTTGATGGCAGAGAGGCTCTGTTTGCTATGGAAAACTGTGTCTACACGGCGAGCCCTAGGAGTTCGGGAGCAAACTCCCCTGATTGTCAATGGTACAGCCTGCAGCCAAAAGAAGGTGAGAATGACAAAGGCATCCGGATTAACGTTGATCCTTGGATGTCTCAATTACGACAGGCAGTGATGTGGTTCAAGCCTTCAGGTTGATAGGTAATTGGGCTATCGCATCAAAAGGGTGGAGTACTGGTGTCTCCGGATCACTGCTCGCTGAAGCGGGGCTGCAAATTATGATGGTGTTGGATCATCTCTTCGAATGACTTTGTTGTCTTTGCTGTTGGTTCTGGATGGGTAGTTATTTCTTTTGTTATGCATATTCCTTGTCATTTGGTCATCCTCGTCTATGTCACTCTTACTATGTAATAGTTGCTTCTGTTTACAATGTCATTCTCGTCTGGATCACGAGAGTCTGAGCGCTGTAGATGGGTGCATTTTGGTGGTGTAGCAAGACTTCTTATGAACTATCATGTCTTGCTGTTTATGACAGTAGTAGTCACTAATAAGTGTTTGAATGTTGTATATATCATTGTTTCGAACTGTTTATTGTCTCGAACTACTAGTGGGCTAAATGAGGGCATCACCATTCTCCAGTGTTCAGAGTATATCTCCTCTTTTCAAGTTATATAATTTGAGCTTGGTGTCTTTTCAATGATGTACACTTGTTTGGGCCAGTGAGGTGTCGTTGAATATGGGCCGAGTAGTAACACAATGCCAAATAGGTCAATTATGACTCTCAGGCCAGGCTCTCAAAAGATCCTGAAGAAAAAGGTTGGGATCTCCAAAAAAGAAAGAATAAGGACTCTTAGGCCGACATGTGGGTGCCACCAGTGTTTTCGTGCGCTTGCGCGCCGAGAGCACATTGGCGAGTGCTCGAAATTCATACTACCTTTTGTTGGGGAACGTTGCAGAAAATAAAAATTTTCCTACGGTTTCACCAAGATCCATCCATGAGTTCATCTAAGCAACGAGTGATAGGAGTGCATCTACATACCTTTGTAGATCGCGAGCGGAAGCGTTCAAGAGAACGAGGATGATGGAGTCGTACTCGCCGTGATCCAAATCACCGATGACCAAGTGCCGAACGGACAGCACCTCCGTGTTCAACACATGTACGGAGCGGATAAAGTCTCCTCCTTCTTGATCCAACAAGGGGGAAGGAGAGGTTGATGAAGATCCAATAGCATGACGGCGTGGTGGTGGATGCAGCAGAGTTTCGGCAGGGCTTCGCCAAGCAACTACGGGAGGAGGAGGTGTAGCAAGGGGAGAGGGAGGCGCCAAAACTTCAGGTGCGGCTGCCCTCCCTCCCCCCTCCTTTATATAGGCCCCCAAGGGGGGCGCCGGCCCTAGAGATGGTATCTCTAGGGGGGCGGCGGCCAAGGGGGTGGAGTGCTCCCCAAGGCAAGTGGAGGCGCCCCCTCCCCTAGGGTTCCCAACCCTAGGCGCAGAGGGGGCCTAGGGGGAGCGCACCAGCCCACCAGGGGCTGGTTCCCCTCCCACTTTAGCCCATGGGGCCCTCCGGGATAGGTGGCCCCACCCGGTGGACCCCCGGGACCCTTCCGGTGGTCCCGGTACAATACTGGTGACCCCCGAAACTTTCTCGGTGGCCGAAACTGCACTTCCTATATATAATTCTTTACCTCCGGACCATTCCGGAACTCCTCGTGACGTCCGGGATCTCATCCGGGACTCCAAAAAACTTTTGGTTTGCTGCATACTCATATTCATACAACCCTACCGTCACCGAACCTTAAGTGTGTAGACCCTACGGGTTCGGGAGACAAGTAGACATGATCGAGACGGTTCTCTGGTCAATAACCAACAGCGGGATCTAGATACCCATGTTGGCTCCCACATGCTCCTCGATGATCTCATCGGATGAACCACGATGTTGAGGATTCAATCAACCCCGTATACAATTCCCTTTGTCAAACGGTACATTACTTGCCCGAGACTCGATCGTCGGTATCCCAATACCTCATTCAGTCTCGTTACCGGCAAGTCACTTTACTCGTACCATAATGCATGATCCCGTGACCAGACACTTGGTCACTTTGAGCTCATTATGATGATGCATTACCGAGTGGGCCTAGAGATACCTCTCTGTCATACGGAATGACAAATCCCAGCCTCGATCCGTGTCAACCCAACAGACACTTTCGGAGATACCTGTAGTGCACATTTATAGTCACCCAGTTACGTTGTGACGTTTGGTACACCCAAAGCACTCCTATGGTATCCGGGAGTTACACGATCTCATGGTCTAAGGAAAAGATACTTGATATTGGAAAAGCTCTAGCAAACGAACTACACGATCTTGTGCTATGCTTAGGATTGGGTCTTGTCCATCACATCATTCTCCTAATGATGTGATCCCGTTATCAACGACATCCAATGTCCATAGTCAGGAAACCATGACTATCTGTTGATCAACGAGCTAGTCAACTAGAGGCTCACTAGGGACGTATTGTGGTCTATGTATTCACACGTGTATTACGATTTCCGGATAGTACAATTATAGCATGAATAAAGACAATTATCATGAACAAGGAAATATAATAATAATCCTTTTATTATTGCCTCTAGGGCATATTTCCAACACCTTTTCATCCCCAGTCTCCCGCCCCTCCCCCACCTCTAGAATCTTGATTCCTACTCCAGTTCCCCCAAATCCCCCTCTGTACTCCCTGTACTCAAGTGCACTATCATTTCGCCGGTCAACGCGGATCTCCAAGCCGGAGATCCTGAGGTCCGGCCTGCCTTTAGTCGCTACGTGATGTCGCTTAACAGTGGCATGGCGGTGCTTGACGACCAGTTTGCCGGCAAAGTCCTGATGGTAAGCATCAACGGTGACCGGCCTCCCGTCTCGCCGGACGACCTTGTCAAAGCTCTTGGCATTGCGCACTGCATCCAAATAAGTGACTTGCTCGTCGAAGTCTGTCCGCCACCGATTGATTTCTTCGTCAGGTTCCGGACAACTTTCGACTGCAGTCGTGTGTTCGAATCTTCCCGGCGTTTGTTCTGCGATGGCGCGCTGGTGAGCTTTGATCGGTGGCACCCAGGATGGGGCTCGATGCCCTTTGAGCTTGAGTTTTTAACAAAGCTTACCTTCCACAGCATGCCTCAACGTGCTTGGAACAACGAGTCCATGAACGAGCTTATCAATGACCTTGGAGGTGAGCTCGTAAGTATGTTTGTTCCTCCAAACAGTTGAGCTCTGATGGTTATGGCATGGATGAAGAAGCCCTCCACCATACCGAAGGTGATTGGTGTTGAGATACCGGTGGAGGAACCGGGGTTGTACTATTCTTCGCCACCAAGGCCGCCGCGGACCATGTTAGGGATGTACCTGTATCAAGTGTTCGTGCATGTCGAGGAAGTGGTCAATCCATCAATCAAAGTCCTGCCGCCGCCACTGGTGCCAGGGTTCGTCGATGACGTCCATTACATGAGTCAATGTCAGACTTTCCTCGTGTTGCTCGGAACGATGGATGGCACAGGGCCTACTCCATCGCGCAGCGGAGGCCACTGCTTCTTTGGGAGAAGAGGCAGGGCTGGCTGCCTGGATGTGCTCTAATTTGAGGTAACAACTGAATCTTGTCAGATACTAGTTAAATCCAAGCTATGGGTGTGAAGCACTGATATGCCACTACATTTGATTGTGACCTGTTCTAATTTTGTACCTGAACTTTTTTTAGAAAGGGTTGTAGGTCAACTTAATGTGCTAGCAGAACTTATTGTGTTGTCTGTCTGTTTTCTTTGCACAACATTCAAGATATTTCCCCGTCATTGATAAAGACGATGAACCGTTATGTACGACTTCGTTAGTTTCAACATAGCCCTTCTCGTAGCGATCCACTGCTTACATCCTGATTGTGCCGCCTGCATGAAATTTTTGTATGCAAGTTCAGTGTGCTATGATGTTCTATATGATTGTGTCAACTATATAAGTTTTTACTGAGCATCAGCAATGCATATGGCTGAAAGATGTATTTACGAGCATCGACCGATGGGTCTCTCTCTGTCTCTCTCTCTCTCTCTCTCACACACACACACGCAGACACACGCGCACACGCACAAGTGGGACCCGTTGAATTATTTATTTGCTCGTGACAGCTTTTAATTAGGTTCTACTGTAATCTAACTTTTTTAAGTTATTAATTGAGCTCAGTGACTTCAAAAAGGTGTATAGAAGCCTTTTTTGGGCCTTTCCGGCGTCGCTGAATGTGGGCTGAGTAACCATGTTAGGTTGTACTGTACTACACAGGCCTTTTTTCAACATCAGCAATGCAACTAGGCCGACAGTTGTACAGAATATCCGGGTCAACTTGTTATTCTCCGCCCCGCTGGGCTGCAAACTTTCCTAGGAGGTATGCATTAGGCTTAAGAAGAAAATGGACTTTACGAAATAATAAATGGGATGTAGTTATAATAACTGGGCAGTAACTATGCACCAAACACGTAATTAGTTTTAAAAATATATTGTTTTTGGAATTTGAAAATTTTAATTTCAATACTTGTTGCGCGCGCAATATTTTGTTGGATTTTAACGTAATACAACTTTATTTTGAAATTATATTTAACCTGAGTAGAAATTTTGGATAAAAGTATTTCGGATCCCATCATAATGTGGGAATTTTTTTGAATTCTGTTTTGAGCGGTTGTTTGAAATTATTAATCGTTGTCCTAGCTCGAAGTTGGCCTGTACTTTTAACAAACTGTAAATGGGCTGTAGTAAATCCCATTAGAATTAAAAAATGGGTTGTACATTCTTACAAATCGCAAATGGGCTATATGTTCTCTGCCAAATCCGAGCTGTGGGCCTACTAAGTTGACGCGTACCAAGGGCTTTGTCTTTGCTAAAAAAACCAAGTGCTTTGTCAACTTAGTCAATATAAACGATTCTAGCTGCAGTGATCGTACGATGTCCATCCAACGTCCGTAGTGCTTCTTCAACCTCTGGTCTTCTTGCTCCAGCCGCCCAAACCAGCGCCGGTCGTGCCGCATGCTCCTGCCTCCCATGGCCGGCTGTGCTGCCGCGGAGGCCTCACCGCCCCTACTATTCCCACCGCAAGCCAGGCCCTGCGGTGACGGTAGCCTCACACCGCAGCCGAACCAGTGAACCCTCGTACTCCTCTCCGCGCGGGCTTCCACTGCCACGTCTTCCCCGGCTCCGCGTCGCCCCCTTCCTAGGCCTCACCGTCGTCCACCGCCGTGGTGCTCTCGGCGCGGCCTGGTCAACGTGGTCAAGGAACGACTTCCATCGGGCGTGGACTGTACGTGGAGAGGCTGACACCTAGGTCCACGGCCGCAGCAAGGAAGTGCCTCCTTATTACGCGGAAAATAATGATTCCTCCACCTAACAACTGGGACCCACCGGACGGGCCACTGTATTTCATGGAAAAAACGTTTCCCCCTGACTGCTGGGACCCACCAGCTTCATCTTCGCACGCAAGGAAGTGCGTCTGGGCAAAAAAAAATGATTTGCCCCCCTGACTATTGGGACCCACCAGCTACACCTTCGCATGCAAGGAAGTGCGTCCGGGCAAAAAAAAACGATTCGCCCCCCTGACTGCTGGGACCCACCGGCTACATCTTCGCACGCAAGGAAGTGCGTCCGGGCAAAAAAACGATTCGTCCCCCTGACTGCTGGGACCCACCAGCTACATCTTCGCACGCAAGGAAGTGTGTGACAGTCGGGACCCACCTGGTCAAAGCGTACGTTGCATTGTCATTCTGGTCGCGAACGTGTACGTACATATATACTGGTGGATGTAGAGGCGCGCACGTGTCGTAGTAGAGGCACGCACGTAGCATGTACACGTACGTACAGCGGCCAGGGTGCAAGAAAGAAAATACGTCCACATATGTGTACATACGGGCGGGGTCTCGAACGCCTACTTGCTCATACGTACGGCGAGGGCTCATGTACATGGCTGGGTCAGAATGGAGAAACAGCGTCGTCGTCGTGTTCATGGGAGACAACGGAATGCGTCGTGTTCATGGGGAGGCAACGGAATGCGTCGTGTTCATCGGGAGGCAATGAAACGCGTGGGAGCCAACCAGGTGGGTCGGAACGGAATGCGTGGTCATGTTCATCGGGAGGGCTTGGACGGAACAGGTGATGGAAACGAGGCCTGGCGTACCGCAGAATGGAGGAAACGGCCTTGTGTTCGACCGGCCACGTTCGAAATGGGATCCTATTCATCGGGAGGGGTGTGGCGTACCGCAAAACAGAGGAAACAGACCTCCTACGGTCGAAACGGGAGTCATGTTGATCGGGAGGGATGTGGCGTACCGCAAAATGGATGAAATGGACCTCCTACGGTCAAAACAGTGGTCTTGTTGATCGGGAGGGGTCTCGCGTACCGCAAAATGGATGAAACGGACCTCCTACGGTCGAAACGGGGGTCCTGTTCATCGGGAGGGGTGTGGCGTACCGCAAAACGGGACTCCACGGGATACTGTTCATCTCCACCGTCGACCTCCTCCAGCCTCCACGGGCTACCGTTGACCTCCTCCAGCCTCCACGGGCTCCTGTTCATCCAGCCTCCACCGTGCACTACTCCACCGGCTACTGTTCAACCACCCCTCCACGGGCACCCCTCCACCGTCTACTGTTCATCCAGCCCTCCACACCACGAGGTCCTGTTCATCCGCCCCTCCACGGGCACTCCTCCATCGTCTACTGTTCATCCAGCCCTCCACACCACGGGGTCATGTTCATCCACCCCTCCACGGGCACCCCTCCACCGTCTATTGTTCATCCATCCCTCCACACCACGGGGTCCTGTTCATCCAGAGGCAATGCCACCGCTCACTGTTCATCCAACCCCCCCCCCCCCCCCGCGCAAAGCTCACTGTTCATCCCAGAGGCAGCATCGATCGGCTTCAGTTAGCAGCAGTAGCGAAGGAATCGCTCGATCGGGTTCAGTTAACAGCCATCGATCGATCACTCGGGTTCAGTAACGCGTAGCCTGCAGTGCAATCGCTCGGGTTCAGTTAGAGCACAACGCCTCGCTCGGGTTCAGTTAGAGCCAACGCCTCGCACACACGTGCGTACGTGTATGAGAGAAACGCGCATTGCTCGGCCCCCGACCTCCCACCGTAACCGGGAACTCCCCAAAATTTTCCTCGCCCTCGCTTCTACCTCGGTTTTTCCCGTCATGGACGGCCCAAAGAATGTCATGCAGCTGCGTCTCCGGTCCGCCCAGGAAGAAAATCCCATTTTCTGTCATGATTTTTTGTCATAGAATTAGGGGCCCACCACATCTACTGTGATACCGGGTTTTGTCACAATTATCATCATAGAAGTGTCATATGCATGACAGAATTTTTTTCGTTCGGCCCAAAATGTCACGGATGTGTCTTTTTTTGTAGTGATGGTATCCATCCCGAATACCATGCAACGGGTGTTGGAATAGGTCCGGAGAGTGCGACCATGGGAGACTACACCTGCTTCCTTAGTAGTAACATCATCAGTGGGCTGTATACACACAAGAAGAGGTTATCCATGGGAATTAGTTGCCAGGCGCCACAAAGTATATGGGCGCTGCTCGTCCTCATGCTCGTGATCATCACCATCATCATCTCCCCCTTGGTTATAAATTTTTTCAAGTATAGGTGGTGGAATGTTCACAGGACCTTGGAAACACAAGAAGAAGGTTAATTAGTAAAGGGAAACTTGCTAACCCGCATGCATGTGGATGAAACAATTATAATTACGGTGGAAGACAAACGTACCGAAATCATAAGGATTCCATGCAAAAACAGTGCCACGAGTGGTGGCGGCAAACACAAGGCCCTTGTATTGAATTGCATCACAGTACTCATCCGTGTACAGAAACTGATTTTTGAGCAATATCCATCCAGTCAAACCACGCAGGATGGCAACAAGCTTGTCGAAGATAGCAACAACTTCATAGTTGTTGTAATTCCAAGAGCGGTTGGGAACTCGACAAATTGCTATCTTCCGTAGAAGACAGTCACCATGTTCGTATTTGAACGTGTGTACAATACCGGTGTGCTCAACCTCTAGGCAGTATGCTGAGATTTTTGGAAGTGGATCCCGGTCACGAGTGTACACATTCACAAGTTCCCACTCGCAGTTGGACCCAATGTAAACAACCCAATCTCCATTTGCGCATGCCCAAGCCTTACCCTCAACTGATGGCATCTTAACATCATATGTATCATTATCAAGCGGCATCAACTTGCACAAGGCGAGGCCTCCGTTGTCCCCGCGCCAGTCATCAGGGTCACGACGAAGAAGATAGGGGAGATCAAACCACTCCTTGACTCTTGGGTTCCTTGTAATGATGTTATTAGTTGATTCGAGAATGGGCTTGAACGAACCTGCCATGCTAGCCGAGGTGATGAAGTCGCACCGATCAATGAGTTCCTCCACCATGTCATCTTTCAGATTGGGGCAAGAATAACGGGGTCATTTTCGGCATGTTCCCTCCATGGAGAAGACGATCGAACAATGGCAGAAGAAAGGGTGAAGGGCTGAAGGAAAGTGGAGGAGAGAGAGGAAGAGTGTGCGACAGCAGTTCCAAATCGAGAGGGAAAGGCGAAGAGTCGGTGGATGGTTGCCAGTTTGCCACGGTTCACGAAGAGGCGCCCCGGCCTACACGTCCATTCGGAAATACTACTAGTAGAAAAGGACTCATCGTGGTCTCACTGATATGTTGGAATGGGACCACATGTCAACGAAACATGGTGTGTAATTTCTCATGCAAAATGCGATCTGGCCGCGTTGGCCCGAGGTGCCGCATTAGTTATAGACCTTTATTTTTTTAATGGCGGGCCGTTCAGTTTTGAAGCATGACTAACTGGTACTGTATGCAGAGAAAATATAAACTACTCTACCACTACTCCACCTCCAGTACTAGTAGTATAAAAAAGATATATATGCTGGAGCTTCAGCGCTTTCTTGCTAAGGGTTACCCACTTGCTTCTCACACTACCACCCTCTCTCCAGATCTAAAAAAGACGGCCTCTCTCTCCCTCCTCACCGGTGATCACAGATCCGCCGGGGAAGAAAAGGACGTGCAGCATTGACGCACTCGTTGTCGGTGAGCGAGGTCACACACTGACGACAAGGCCGTCCTCTCAGACCTAGCGCCCGCGCGGGATGGCCTCCGTCCCCAAGCTCGCTGCCGTAGTGTGTGCGGAGGACGATGACCACGAGCGAAGCCACTTCCCGCCGATCCTCAGGTATGCTACCTCTTTTCGAACCATACCCTTGTTCTATTGCCCCATCTGCCACGTCGTTGCATGTGGATCTTTTTCCACTCCACCATCTTCCCAATTTGCTATCCTATGCTCTGCTGGCCATGCAGACGAAAACCATAATTTGCACTATTAAAGGAAACCCTACTTCATGTAGACTAATCCATGTCTGGGTTGAATAAGGAAAGGAAGGGAGACTGTACTGTCCAAGAGAGTAGGCATCGAACCCGCATCTAGGTTGAAAAGGGGAAAATCAGTAGCTAAGGAACGAGTCTCGTGTCTATTGGTTGAAGAAGGGTAGAAAGGCATGAGAACAAAATAGAGAATGACCAGGTCGATCGGTTTGTTGTCCTCACATAGGAAAAAGGTGGCTAAAGAGAACAAAAATGGGACGTAATCCACATATGTTGCCTGGATATTTGTTGCTCTGGGCAACCATACCTCCCTCACCACTCTGTGTCCGTGGAGGTACATCGTACTGGTGTGCCCACAGTCCAAATGGGCCTCCCATGCTCTTATTGCCACTTTTTGCTGTTAGTATAATGCCAGTAGTCAAGTCAAGCAATGCTACTGCTAAAGTTGTCGTGGAATTGTCACGGCAGATGTCCTAGTCTGAGGACTTAGTCGTGAGGCCAGCGCATCTATGTGGTAGCTTGAGAGGGGTTGATTGGGACGAGAGGCGCGAGGCGGATCATCACACAAGACGAGGATTTAGACAGCTTCGGGCCCCGGGAAACATCATCCGGTAATAACCCTACATGCTGTTTGTAGCTAGGTATCATTATGATCATGAGGGAGTCGCCGGCAAGCCGGCTCTTTGTGTCTAGCCCTAGAGATTGTTTCTTGTTATTTGTCTCTCTTGGGGTGCCCTGCCCCTCCTTATATAAGTTGAAGGGGCGGGTTACATGTGGAGTCCTATTAGGATTAGGACTAACTTATTCTCTATTACAAGTCGGATACAAGTACGGGTCTTGCTTCCTCGTAAAGGAAATATTCCTCATGCCTTATGTCTTAAGCCGGTCCACCATAATATGAGCCGGCCTACTGGGCCTTGGGCCTAGTCTTCTATGTGACCCACCGTCGGGGTCATCCGTCAATCGTCTGACCAGTGAGCCGCCAGACCCGTGAGTCGCCAGTCCTCTGGCGGGTCATCGGTGAAGCGCCAAGTCCGGCCGGGTCATACTTCTGGCCGGGTCATACCGCGGGGTATATCCCCGACATTAGCCCCCGGTTTAATTTGGATTTATCCATGATAAACTGATCCTGTAAAACAAACACAGGAACAACTTTGACAGATTGTGTTCCGGGTTAAAAATTCTTGTACGCTGGCACCTGATCATCCCTAATTCCTTGTGCTCCGGGTTAAATATTCTCCTGAGACGGGACCTGATTATCCTTAAGTCCAATTGTCATTTCCTTCATCTAGAAAATTCGGGTCAAATAAGCTAGCTTCATACTCAATTTGCTGATGTTGGTTTCTCACATAAAAATATTGTGAAGAATAATCCACTTGAGTCGGCTTCTAGGGCGCCGGGTTAAATAATTTTGGTCTTCAAATACTCATATGATACTCAGCCGGCTTGAAGATGTAAAACTTGCCGGTTTATCATTACCAAAAACTGCCAGATTATAAAATAGATGATGCCGGGTCATATTTGTTGTTGACACGGTTTATGTAATTGATCCTCCTGATTTGCTCAAAACTGATAATTTAAAGATTTTTCTCCCTTATATCCATATTACATGTAGCCCCCAAGTCTTGAGCAGAACAAAGTGATGGTTTTAAGACTTGCTCCAATAAATGTTGCAACCTTGAAGAAATCCGGTTTATTCATCTCAATCATATAAACTAAATATTCCACACATGTAGCCCCCAAGTGTCGGGTTGTCATGCTTGCAACAACTTGGGACTTGTAATTGCTTTATGCTCATGAAATTTCAACCAGTGTAGCCCCCAAGGGCCGGGTCATTATGCAATAATGAGCAGGGGCTTTGTAGATATAACCATGTAAATTGGAACAACAATGTGTAGCCCCCAAGGGCGGCTTAGTAAGATAATACTGAGCTGGGACTTTGTATATAATTGATAATAACATCATATAATATAGTCTCCACCATGGGGCTTGAACCCATGTCCACAAGGTTAAGAGCTTTGTACTCCACCAACTGAATAGTGGACCATTCAATATAATGGATTAATGCTTGTGTACCTTGATTTTTTGACAGGAGCAATTGGTAGCCCCCAAGGGCCAACTCCTTTAGAATATGATGAGTCGGGTCTTCAATGAGTTGAGCAAAAAATAACTTTGCATTAGCCCCCAAGTGCCATGGTGCATGCTGGCAGTGACATGGGACTTGCATATTTGATATAATCCCAATCTGAATAATATAGCCCCCAAGTGCCGGGTCGTAAGCCTGCAGCGACTCGGGACTATTCCTTCCATTGTAGAATAAATCATATCCATTGATAAAAATAATAGCCGTTGCGCTAAAGCGACTTTGAAAACCTCAATCATAACACTGGTTATTGATAATCACAATAGAAATCCAGCCATGTTGGCTATTCGAGATTTGAATAATATAATCCGGTATGAAAACCTCAATCATTCAATATCATCATGAAAATCCAGCCAGTTTTGGCTATTAAAGATTTGAATACCTCATCGGTTGACAAGTAAATCTGGAGTTTAAATACCTGGCGGCTCTTGGCCGATGACGACTTAATGCGTATTCATTGTAAGCTAGAATTTTTGTAACTCAGTGGCCTATAGCCCTTGAGAAAATCAATAATTGATAACCCTTTTGAGACACCAATTTCAGTGATGAGCTTGGACTGAAGCACTCATATAAGTCATAATTCTGCAAATCCTGCACAGAGTTTAAACAACATATGCCCTGGCGACTTAACGTCAAGGGCAAGGGCGGGTAACCACCCAAATGTAGTCTTACCCTGCACACAAGTAGATCACAAGAACCCTTGGCGGTTTACCGCAGGGCGGGTCATAATACCTCACATATAACCACGGTGATATTGAATTTGTACTGCCGGTTTACATGACCTATGCAGTAAGGGTGATAACCCAATCTTTAGAAGCCAATGCTTCCACATAGATGATGATTGTCATAAGCTGGCGACTTATAGTCAAAATTCAAGCTGGGTTAAGCATAAAACACTTATATACATTTGAGATATAATCCAAAAAAGGTCTCAAGTCAAACCCAAAAATGTTCGCAAAAAAGACTTAAAAAACTTAAGGCTTCTGATTCGTATACAATCAGAAAACCGTTCCAAAGGGGTTGAGCTAAGATTCGAATACGATCATATAGCCCCCAGTGGCTTTGGCGTTGCCGATCAAGAGGGTACCAACAGCTATGTTCTCTTTGGTTCGAATACGACCTATGTTTGAACAGGAAGCTCCCAAATGACCTTGAGAGTTGTTTAACGACACTGATTCAAATAAGATCCATGTCGGACCCAAAAGAGGTTAAGCTATGATTCGGATACGATCAAGAAGCCCCCTAGTGAGTTTGGCAGTGTGCCGATCAAAAGGGTTTCGACAGCTATGTTCTCTTTGGTTCGAATATGACCTATGTTTGAACAAGAAGCCCCCAAGTGACCATATATTAGCATTGCACCGATCAACAGGGTACCAACAGCTATGCTCGATGAGCAGGAAGCCCCCAAGTGACCATAATAAGATAAGCCGTAAGGCAGGATACCTATGTTTGAACCGCGCATCATGGCAACAAGTTCTTTTTGGCAACCTTTAATTTTTCTTAGAACTTGAACTTGCGAGAGATTAATTCTTTTTAAACCGGAACTTTAAACCGGATTTGAAAGCTTCAAAAATTTCTGAGGGACAAATTTACCTTGAGCCAGATTTTGAACCAGATTTGAGAGCTTCAGAAATTTGTGAGGGACAAATTTACCCTGGGCCGGCTTTTGAACCGGATTTGAGAGCTTCAGTGTTTTGTGGGAGAAAGATGTCTCTTGAATCGGATTTTAAACCAGAGTCCTTATTTTGAGCCGGAAATCCTATAACGGCTTTTAAATTTTCATCGATCTAGCAGTAATCTCCGGGGCCCGGGTTATTTTTTCCTTCAATGACCTGGAGTTCTTGAATTCATTGAAACCGGCTAATTTTGCCGAGTCATACCATTGTAGCCCCCGAGTCCCAAGACGACTCGAGGAGTTGGCTTGAGATTCTCCATATTTGACCATAGCAGAAGGTATACATTATTGGCGTTGTAGCGCAATGTGAATCCACAGAAGGTTGAGGTGACTGCGGCGGGTTATAAATGATCCCGTATGAGCCGTGTCAGCAACTCGGCCAATGGCTCCTTCCAACTGGCTGTTTGAAGTTAACCAAACTATAGTGGTGGCGACTTGTGCACCTACCCATTGAACCATCTAGTGCAGACGGCGGCTGATAATATATGATAATTTGCCTCTAATTTGTTGGAAGAAAATTGGGCTTCCCAAGTAGTGACTTGCTCATACTCAATAAACAGCTCATCCAGAAAAGTGCGGCCCGATGTGTTGATGTAGACCAGGCTGCGAGAGAGACGGATGAACCGGCCGCGGCGTTGTAAGCCGGCGCGGACGGGCGAGTCAACCACGTCGTGTTACTGTAGTGAACAATTGTCCTGCCTCAACAACATCGCAAACCAGAGTAATTGCTCTTTTAAAGAAAACAATATATAATATATAAAAATATACTGGATGGATTTCACCTCGTATGTTAGGCCAAAAATTATCCACCGCGGAGTTGATGATCACCAGGTGAAGATTAAATCAATCATGGTCGAGTCGGCCGCGGGAGCAGACAGATGAGCCGGCCATGGCGTTGTAAGCCTGCAGCGGATTGGCGAATCAATCACAAGCGCAGTAAACCACGCGGACGGTGAGTCAATCACGTCGTGTTGATGTAGATCGAGCTGCACGGGGGCGGCTTGCGCACACCCATTCAACAGCAAGCGGGCGCGGACGCCGGTGCATAATGATGCTTTAACACGCACTCTCGTATTTTTTGTCGGATGACACTCAGCCGCAAGGTTGATGATGACTTGTGAATCCTCGCTCATATAAGAGTTAGTACTAGTAATACTATGCAACCATCAGTAGCAATTGTAGTCCCGCTTTGGTATTACACCGCAGTCACAGTCTTTACGGCACGTGTGAGCACACAAAGGGAGGGGGCTCAACACGCCCCTGGCGGGTCATCGCGCTGCAGGCGCGGCTCAGGAAACAACGACTTAAACGTGGCAAGTCACGGTGAGTCAATGGAGCAGGGGGCGGCTCAAGGTGGCGGAGTTAGCTTGTGGTTGTGGTGACCCGCCTGTGTGGCAGAGTGAAACAGCACCAGCCGGGCAGGCGAGTCTGTAGCGAACTCTTCCCTTGAGGCCTTCAGAAGTGCACACAATTTGTACTAATGGATCTCCACACGAGCCTGTACTGCTGCGTGCCCTGGCGGCCTGGCCGTCCCTTGCACATAAGCTTCTGTCATGTGTCCTGTCAGTTTGGACGAACAAGTGGAGACCCTTCAAGCGCGGTTGCGTGTGCGTGCGCTGGCTATGCAGCCTGTATGTGTGCAAACGTGAACGCGTCCTCCACCTGTGCCTGACAACTTTGGTGCTATTACTACTAGCAATTGATGCGCTAGTATCAATATTCTTTGTCTTCCATCCAGAGTAGTTTTCCATTAAACCTAGGGACTCGTGACATGCAATGATGCTTGTTTCTTTATTCCTTTTCCCTCACGTCTAAAAAAGCAACAACAGTGACAACTTGGCGGATTTGACCTGCACCGCTAGCCTTTCTTTTGCTGCCATGATTTATCCCCGTATCGATTGATTTCGGGTCGTGGGCATCTTCGGAAACTGCACGTCTGCCTCTTCCTTTCTTGACTGTTTCCTTGACTTTTTTTATACTGAGCGTTTTTCCCGGGCTGCCTACTTTGCTTTTGGTTGACCAGTAGTACCACTAGGAGCGATCAAACTCGTAAATACTACTAGCAGTAGCTATGTCTGATTTTCTTGGGAAGAGCAAACGACAACTCGGTAGAACGGCTGACGTCCAGACGGATTGAAACTTGTCAATCACATGTCATGCACTGCGGTTTACGAGGTCTCCAGATTAACTCAGATTCGGACGGCTGTTGCGACGACGACTTGCTGATTACCCTGTTTTATATCGATCCGGATTAGTACTAATTTAATGAGCCTACTTTGGTCGATGGAACCTGCTTGTTTTGGCAGATGATGTGAGGTGGTGGCTTATCTCAGCGAAACCGATCTCTTGCCGATCTCGGCGGCTCTGCGGTGTAGCAGCGCACAGCCGAAATCATCTCCTGTCGGCTTTTGGCGAGTCGTAGGACGCAGCGATGCATAGATGCGACCCTAAATATTCTCGATCTCAATCTTGTAAATAATGCTGCCGAAAACTTGTACTTGTAATTGATATAGATCTTTCAAAATTTGGTTCTTCTTCCTCCGAAAAATTGCGAGCTTCACGATCCTTGTGAGAGATCCCTCCAAGAACTCAACACCACCGTGCGCGAGCCCCACGGTGGGAGCCAACTGTCGTGGAATTGTCACGGCAGATGTCCTAGTGTGAGGACTTAGTCGTGAGGCCAGCGCATCTCTGTGGTAGCTTGAGAGGGGTTGATTGGGACGAGAGACGCGAGGCGGATCATTACACAAGACGAGGATTTAGACAGCTTCGGGCCCCGGGAAACATCATCCGGTAATAACCCTACATGCTCTTTGTGGCTAGGTCTCATTATGATCATGAGGGAGTCGCCAGCAAGCCGACTCTTTGTGTCTAGCCCTAGAGATTGTTTCTTGTTATCTGTCTCTTTTGGGGTGCCCTGCCCCTCCTTATATAAGTTGAAGGGGCGGGTTACATGTGGAGTCCTATTAGGATTAGGACTAACTTATTCTCTATTACAAGTCGGATACAAGTACGGATCGTGCTTCCTCGTAAAGGAAACATTCCTCATGCCTTATTTCTTAAGCCGGTCCACCATAATATGAGCCAGCCTACTGGGCCTTGGCCCTAGTCTTCTATGTGACCCGTCGTCGGGGTCATTCGTGAGTCGTTTGACTAGTGAGCCGCCAGTCCTCCGGCGGGTCATCGGTGAAGCGCCAAGTCCGGCGGGGTCATACTTCCGGCCGGATCATACCGCGGGGTATATCCCCGACAAAAGTGATGCCATATTTAACTAATGCCGCTCTCAGTCTAATGCCACCGATAAATTTAACAATTTTGCTAGAACTCATCTAGATGAGATATAATTTGGTCTCATTCACCTTTCATAGCCATTGGATGTGATGCTATAAGATGCGTGTGTGCTGACGTGGGTTGTTTTTGTTCTTGATTTCCAGGTGAATGAGACCAAATTATATCTCATTTAGATGAGTTCTGGGCACTCCCTAAATTTAAGCAATGCCATTTAATGTCACTGGATTATTTCAGAGTTAGCTATTGATTGTGGATGTATTAAATATTTTTCAGCTAAGGCATTCTAATGTTGTTGCACAGCCAGTATACCAACGATGAAACTTGTTACTACCTTCAGATTTTTGCACTATTAATGCTTATAGATTACATACCTCACTTTTATGAGATAAGTTGATTTTTTTTGTACAGTGTCACCAAAATGCCAAGGCGCTGATGTCATTTTATTTTGGTTAAACTGCACAAAAAATTATGAAGACAAGAGGAAAGGTCAAGAGTGGGCACCTCCTCCTCCGGTTGTTCTCTTGATTCGTTCGATCAAGTTTTTATGTTTGATCGATTATCAAGATTGGGATAGCAATTTTTAAGGTCCCCCCGAGTTCGAAATAATATTTACCTTGGAGGTACATGGTTTGCAATTTTTATACTGTCATTAGTTAATAATGCTAGTTACCTTCAGACTTTTGTATTTGGTTTAATGCTCATGCACAGCTAGTATACCAATGCTGGAACTTGTTACCTTTACATTTTGTATTGTTAATTCTTATAAAAATCTTCCAGTGCTAGAGTTTATTGAAATCTGTTTAGTAAAACCATTGTACTGTACCCTATAATAAACTAACTACTCTACTGTTGCACTAGCCACTGGATTTGTGTATATTTGTAGTATTCGAATGGTGTTGCATTAGCGTATGGACATAAATAAAGTGTGGCAAGCTTTCCCAGATATGTGCTCAAGAAAACTAATACCTGTTTTTCTAAATACTGGACGTTTGGGTACTTTAAATTGAACCGCAAAAACGTCTTATATTAAGGAACTGAGGGTGTAGAGTTCACTCAAATTATCCCGGTAAAGCTAGTCATACCTTTGTTAAAATTAATGTTCATTATGTTATCGGAGGAGGTCTGTATGTTTGTCTCTAATGCCTGTCGACTACATACCTGACATCATGATGTAATGTTAAGTCATTTCCTTTTGTACAGTGTCACTGAATTGTCAAGGCGGTGATGGCATTTTATTTTAGTTGAACTGCTCAAAATATGCTTAAAAGAAGAGTGTCGGTGTCAAAACCGGCGGATCTCGGGTAGGGGGTCCCGAACTGTGCGTCTAGGCGGATGGTAACAGGAGACAAGGGACACGATGTTTTACCCAGGTTCGGGCCCTCTTGATGGAGGTAAAACCCTACGTCCTGCTTGATTGATATTGATGATGTGGGTATTACAAGAGTAGATCTACCACGAGATCAAGGAGGCTAAACCCTAGAAGCTAGCCTATGGTATGATTGTTGTTATGTCCTACGGACTAAAAGCATCCGGTTTATATAGACTCCGGAGAGGGCTAGGGTTACACAGAGTCGGTTACAATGGTAGGAGATCTACATATCCGTATCGCCAAGCTTGCCTTCCACGCCAAGTAAAGTCCCATACGGACATGGGACGAAGTCTTCAATCTTATATCTTCATAGTCTTGGAGTCTGGCCGATGATGATAGTTCGGCTATCCAGACACCCCCTAGTCCAGGACTCCCTCAGTAGCCCCTGAACCAGGCTTCAATGATGACGAGTCCGGCGCGCATATTGTCTTCGGCATTGCAAGGCGGGTTCCTCCTCCGAATAATTTATAGAAGATTGTGAACACCAGGATAGTGTCCGGCTCTGCAAAATAAATTCCACATTCCACCGTAGAGAGAATAATATTTACACAAGTTTTCAATCTGCTGACGTATTTCGTGGCGTGATGTCACACCACAACCAAGCCTTTACTTGAATCGTTTTTATTATACCACCTCAGCACGTTTAGCGAAGCGGTTTCCTTGGCACGTCTTGTCGAAGCAGAGATCGTGTTCCCCTTATTCCGGGATTCCCATCAATACGGACGTGGGTAACCCAGCCGCGCCATTGATTGCGGCGCTTGGGAGAAAAGTGAGTTTTACCAGGCCGGTGGGGACGCATAGTTTCGTCCGCCCAATATAAGGGGATAAGGATCCACCTTTTTACCTACGCCTTCTTCCTCCTTTGCTTATCCATCTCCGCGCACTCGAGCTCCAGCGCCCAAGTCCGCACATCTCACCTCAACCTTCTCCAACTATGTCCGGAGCGGGAGGCAAGTGGATGGCCTCCTCCGTTACGGAGGGGCACATCAAGAAGCTGCGCAGCGCCGGATATCTGTCCAGCAACATCGCACACAGGCTCCCCGACGAGGGGCAGCTCATCCCCACCCCCGGGCCCCATGAGAGGGTGGTATTCCTTCCCCATTTCCTCCGCGGATTGGGCTTCCCACTTCACCCCTTTGTCCGGGGGCTCATGTTCTACTACGGCCTGGATTTCCATGATCTGGCCCCGAATTTCATCCTCAACATCTCGGTGTTTATCGTCGTGTGCGAGGCTTTCCTCTGCATCCAGCCCCACTTCGGCTTGTGGCTCAAGACCTTCAATGTCAAGCCGAAGGTTGTGAAGGGCAGCCGGAGGCGCCGGATAACTTGCTGGAGGCGCTCAACGGCGCTTCCATCGAGGAGGGACACCGCACTGTCATGAGTGCGGTGATTCAGAAGGTTCAGCTCGCCAAAAGCGGGCCGACCGAAGCTTGCAGCAGCCTTCTAACAGGCTTTGAGGTAAGAATATTAATATATGTAAAATAGTACCGCATAGACAGTAGCCCCTGATGCTCGGTTCGGTGTTCGGAAAGAAAAGCCGTACTGAGGATCTAAAAAGATATTCGCAGGAGTCTTAATAAATATGTCAATATGGGATTGCAGGCTGCGCTGCTGACCTCTGCCGCACTGACTACGGAGGTCAATGCTTTGAAGCAAAGCCTCGAGCGGTCCGAGAACGAGCTCGGCCGTGCCAAGAAGAAACTCGAGGACAAGGAAGGTGAGTAACACCTTATTAAAGTTGTACCTTACAGAAAAGGATTTGGTTGCAAGAGGAATGACAAGGATAACGTGGGTACTTCAGGGGCCACGAATGAGGTGGCGACCCTGAAGGAGGCGGTGTCCGCGGCCGAACGTAATGTGGCCGTGGAGTGTGCTGGGCGAGAGAAGCAGGAGGCGCGGGTGGCGGAGGTACAGCAAGAGCTCCAGGCTCTCGTGGAAAAGCATGAGAGTTTGGAGCGCGACTCGAAGACTCGAGAGTTCGAGCTTGCATCGGCTCTTGAGAGCGCCAAAGCCGCTAAGGCCGAAGCCCACAAGGCCCTTCAGGAAATCGAGGCGTTGAAGAAAATAGCAGCGGGTAAGGCATTTTTCATGCAAAGCAAGCATGTGAATGTGAATTACCTGTTACTTACCCGAATTCGGAGCTCTCCAGGAGTGTTCGCAGATCTGCCCCGCAGCGTGTCCGATGCTACCGCTTTCTACAGGGCCGAGGAGGAGAGCTCGACGGAGAAGGTCTTCTGGTCTCAGTGTGCTGAGGCCGGACATCCGGTGCCCCTTAGCGACCAGCTGAAGCAGCTGGTCGAGCTCCACAAGGTGGCCGAACAGGCCATGAAGGGTCTCATAGTTCGGCTGTGGCCCAATGAGGCCATGCCTGGGAGCTACTTTGGCCTGGTGCGGCGGCTGGTGGATGCTTGTCCATGGGTTGAGGTCATCGAGCGATCCGCTTGTATTGAAGGTGCCCGTCGGGCCCTTGCCCGTGCTAAGGTGCACTGGGGCAAGATGGATGCTGAGAAGCTTGTGACGGACGCGCCACCGCCGGGCAAGGAGTATCGCACGCCCGAGATGTATTACAAGAGTGTCCTGAAGGGTGCCCGCACTATTGCGGGTGAGTGCTCCAATGATGTAATATTTGAGTAGACTCGCATTTTGTTATCCTGTGCGCTGAAAACTTTGTTCATATGCGCTGAGCAACGCTTGTTGATTTAAAATATTACCTTCTGTGCGGCTATTTATCAAATCTGAGAGATGGCAAGTCGTCGGCTTCAGCCCCCATGCCATGAGTGCTGGGGTGTTCGGGATAAATTTGAGCACTCTTGTTCCCATATTTGGGTCCATCTAGGGAGGCGCTCAACACAACGAACTAGGCAACCGGACTTATAATGCTTGAACACTCTCACTTAGCCATAGAATTCTATAATTTTAAATTTCAGCAAAGCCCCTAGTGTTCGGAAGGCCGAATTTGGGGCGCTATCCACGCCTGGGCCGGACAAAGCCGGTTCCTCGCTCTAAGCGGCATAAGTCTTTAGGGACTCGAAAAAACCTCTCGAACAGCGACTGGCTCTCGCCTCATCATGACGGTCAGTTTTAGCTTTCTCCACTGAGGCGCTCGCCCAGCTCAACTGGGGCGCAATCGCAGTGGTTCTCCCAGTGCTACCTTAGCCGATAGAACGGAACGTAAGGTACCAAAACATGGGAGCCGGGCAAACCCAACTATTGACCCAAGACATGATTCGGAGCCGATGCATATAATGCTATAAGTTCGGGGTGCCGCACTTGTGAAAGTGTTCGGACTTATCACACCATAATGTGGGGAACTTAAGCCCTTGGTGTATTTAGCCGTACCAAAGTGTACGGATGCGACATGTCATAAATGAACATATGTATAAGAAAGGAATGCAATTATAAGCAAAAAGGTGTTGCATTGTTTATTCAAGAAATACTGCCATGAATGCAGAACGATACAAATAGTGCGATAAGCAAGGGATGGGACTATTAAACATGTCCCCCTACAGGGGTAGGCTGCGGAATGGTGTATAAAACAGATTTAATGCTCGTGATGGAGACCACCTGGATGTTCGTCGTAGCCTTTCTCCTTCCCTGGCTGTTGCATCGTGAGTTCGGCCGGTCTACTGCCGGACAGGGCCTCTGGTGAACGGAGTCCTGTGGGTAAGAAAGAAAAAGGAAGAAAAGAAGAAAGAAGAAAGAAAAAAAAGGAATGACACACTTGGGAGCCCCTGATGTGGTTGAGCCGCATTCTGGGCATGTCGTGGTCGTACCCCTCCCCCTATGCCCATGGTATCTCCAGAGCGTAATGATGTACGCGAAGGACCAGTCTTGCAATCTTGCGAGGGCTGGGGTTGGGGCCGCATTGCTATGCGTGCTCGGAACGTGCCAGGTGGTCTTGTTGTAGGTTACTCCGGGCGCGTTTAGCCGTGTCCAGTTGCTTAACGGCCGGACTCGAGAATTGCCTTAAGAGGCTGCATTGTACTTCTGCCGTGAGAGCCGCTGTATGTTCCTCCGTTCGGAGGGAGCGTTCGGTGTTTCCGTTGACCGTGATGACTCCTCGAGGGCCTGGCATCTTGAGCTTGAGGTATGCGTAGTGCGGCACCGCGTTGAACTTTGCAAACGCGGTCTGTCCGAGCAGAGCATGATAGCCGCTGCGGAACGGAACTATGTCGAAGATTAACTCCTCGCTTCGGAAGTTGTCCGGGGATCCGAAGACCACTTCCAGTGTAACTGAGCCCGTACAATTGGCCTCTACACCTGGTATGACGCCTTTGAAGGTCGTCTTTGTGGGTTTAATCCTTGAGGGGTCTATGCCCATCTTGTGCACTGTGTCCTGATAAAGCAGGTTCAGGCTGCTGCCGCCGTCCATCAGGACTCTGGTGAGGTGAAATCCATCGACGGTTGGGTCTAAAACCAATGCGGTGAATCCGCCGTGGCGGATGCTGGTGGGGTGGTCCCTTCGATCAAAAGTGATCGGGCAGGAGGACCATGGGTTGAACTTCGGGGCGACTGGCTCCATCGCGTATACGTCCCTGAGTGCACGCTTCCGCTCCCTCTTAGGTATGTGGGTTGCGTATATCATGTTCACCGTCCGCACTTGTGGGGGGAAACCCTTCTGTCCTCTATTGTTCGGCGGTCGGGTCTCTTCTTCGTCATCGCTATGCAGCCCCTTGCCATTATTTTCGGCAATTAGCTTCCCTGCCTGCTTGTATACCCAACAGTCCCTGTTGGTGTGGTTGGCTGGCTTTTAGGGGGTGCCGTGTATCTGGCACGAGCGATCGAGTATTCGGTCCAAATTGGACGGACCCGTAGTAGTTCTTTTGAATGGCTTTTTCCGCTGACCGGGTTTAGAGCCTCTGAATCCGGCATTGACTGCTGTATCCTCATTATTGTCGCCGTTAATGCGGCGTTTGTTCTTGTTGCGACGCGGCCTGCCATTGCAGTCCTTGGTATCCAGACTGCCAGAATTTTTGCTGAGATTGTTGCTGCGGGCTAGCCAGCTGTCCTCTCCCGCGCAGAAGCGGGTCATGAGTGATGTGAGGGCTGCCATGGATTTCAGCTTTTCCTGTCCCAGGTGCCGGGCAAGCCACTCGTCGCGGATGTTATGTTTGAAGGCCGCGAGGGCCTCCGCATCCGGACAGTCGACTATTTGATTTTTCTTAGTTAGGAACCGTGTCTAGAATTGTCTGGCTGCTGAATTATGTGGCTTAGGTCGTCAGCGTCTGGTGGTCGCACATATGTGCCCTGGAAGTTATCAAGGAATGCAGCTTCCATGTCCTCCCAACACCCAATTGATTCTGCTGGCAAGCTGTTGAGCCAATGCCGAGCTGGTCCTTTAAGCTTGAGTGGGAGGTATTTGATGGCGTGAAGGTCGTCACCGCGGGCCATGTGGATATGAAGGAGATAGTCTTCAATCCAAACCGCGGGGTCTGTTGTGCCATCATAGGATTCAATATTCATGAGTTTAAACCCTTCGGGGATTTGATGATCCATTACTTCGTCTGTGAAGCATAGTTGGTATGCGGCGCCTCTGTATTGGGCTATATCGCGACGGAGCTCCAACGAGCTTTGTCTACTGTGTTCGGCCCGGCCAGACTTGTTGTGTCCGGCGCGACGGTTGTCGTCACGTATCATGGGGCGCCCACGCGATCCGTAGATCGATCTTGATTGTCTTGCCTTATCCTCCAATATATCTAGTAAGTCTGGAGCGTTCCCCTGTGGCCTTGTGCTTTTCGAGCAATGCCGGGGTACGGTTCTAGTGGAGGGCCTAGAGGCCTCTCTGTCGCGGCCACGAGGTGGCCGGTCAGCCGCATTGTGCTCTGGTGATGCAGGTTTATATGCCTCCTCCTCTAATCAGGGGAGCAACTTGCGTTTGGGGTAGCTTTTGGAGGGGCGTTCGAGCTCATGCTCTTCGGCCGCAAGGATTTCAGTCCATCTGTCGGCTAGCAGATCCTGATCAGCTCTAAGCTGTTGCTGCTTTTTCTTGAGGCTGTTTGTCGTGGCCATAAGCCTGCGTTTAAAACGCTCTTGTTCGAGGGGATCCTCAGGCACGACAAATTCGTCGTCGTCGAGGCTTGCCTCATCTCCGGAGGGAGGCATGTAATTATCATCCTCTACCTCTTCGTCTGCCGCTCTCTCATGAGGGCTAGCTTCTCCGTCCTCCTGCGCTGAATCTTGCTGGAGGGGGTTGTATTCGGCACTGTCTGGGGTATTATTATCTCCGGTGCCGGAATCTCCATTCCTGCTGTGGCAGGATTTAGAGCGGCGCCGCTGACGCCGGCGCTTGGGCTGTTTCTTGGAGGGGTCTTCCTCCGCTGTTCCTTCGCCATTCCCATCCTTTGGGATATCCACCATGTATATGTCGTATCACGAGGTGGCTTTCCAGTGCCCAGTAGGCACTGGTTCTTGGTCGTCTCCGGCATCGTTGTCCATACCGTCGATGTCTTCGGAGTCGAAGTCTAGCATGTCGGTTAGATCGTCGACAGTGGCTACTAAGTGGGTGGTGGGTGGGTCTTGAATTTCTTCGTCGTCCACATCCCAACCGTCCTGACCGCAGTCCGGCCAGGGCTCTCCTGATAACGAGAGATACTTTAGCAAACTCAGGATGTCGCCGAAAGGTGAGTGCTGAAAGATGTCTGCAACGGTGAACTCCATGATTGGCGCCCAATCGGATTCGATTGGAGGGGGCGCGGGAGGTTCGGAGTCCGGCACCTTGGAGTCACGAGCTCCAGAAGGGACAGAGTCAGTATCCGGCCCTATCGCCGTAGAGGTTGCAGCCCCCGAGGCGGTGTCTAACCACCCGTCCTCGATCTACACAGCCGGCTCCGAATCGAGGGTCGGAGCGGACTCGTGTGCAGCCTCCAGGGTACTGTCTGGTAGCAGAGCTAAATTATGCCCATCGTGACAGTGCGGCGCGCTCGGCTTTGGCTCGAATTCGTTGAAGATCAAGTCTCCGCGGATGTCAGCCGTGAAGTTTAGACTTCCAAATCTGACCTGACGGCCAGGGGCGTAGCTTTCGATCTACTCCAGATGGCCGAACGAATTGGCCCGCAGTGCAAAGCCTCCGAATACGAAGATCTGTCCAGGGAGAAAAGTCTCACCCTGGACCGCGTCGTTGTTGATGATCGAAGGAGCCATCGAGCCTATCGGTGACAACACAGAGGAACTCTCAATGAAAGCACCAATGTCGGTGTCAAAACCGGCGGATCTCGGGTAGGGGGTCCCGAACTGTGCGTCTAGGCGGATGGTAACAGGAGACAAGGGATACGATGTTTTACCCAGGTTCGGGCCCTCTTGATGGAGGTAAAACCCTATGTCCTGCTTGATTGATATTGATGATGTGGGTATTACAAGAGTAGATCTACCACGAGATCAAGGAGTCTAAACCCTAGAAGCTAGCCTATGGTATGATTGTTGTTATGTCCTACAGACTAAAACCATTCGGTTTATATAGACACCGGAGAGGGCTAGGGTTACACAGAGTCGGTTACAATGGTAGGAGATCTACATATCCGTATCGCCAAGCTTGCCTTCCACGCCAAGGAAAGTCCCATCCGGACACGGGACGAAGTCTTCAATCTTGTATCTTCATAGTCTTGGAGTCCGGCCGATGATGATAGTTCGGCTATCCGGACACCCCCTAGTCCAGGACTCCCTCAAAGAGGAAAGGTCAGGAATGGCTCAATTTTTCAGAAAAAACTATGTATACCTTCCAGACATCAGCCGTTGTTGCTTTATTTATTCCTTCAAACAGGTGGTTAGAAACAGTCTTGCTACCTTTTCCCATTAAGAAATTGGAATGCTTATATTTGTGAGTCTATGCTTCAACTAGTGCCACTTTTATAGTAATCACACTTTCAACATCTATGCAAACAGGGATGCTCGATTTTAGTGGAACTGCACAAAAAGTCCAACTGGTTCAACATTAGGAGCATGTTTTTTTCCAAACCTTTATATCCAATTGGTGGCACTATGAGCTATTCATTACGAAGGTACATGGTTTGCTACTATCTTGCTACTCTTTTTGTACTGTCATTAGATATTAATACTAGTGGTTTGCATGTGAATTTATTGGCAGGGTGGACCTACATTGCAGGTGCAGGACAAGATTTAGTGATTGGATGCTCAATTTTGGTTGTATTGATTTCACTTCTTCCATCACTGCGAACATGGATATCCTTGGTCTGATGAAGAATAGGCGCTATATTTTTGCTTTGAACCAGCAAATCAATTCAGTATGAAATTGTCCAGGGCAAAATATAACTGTATCAGATTGTCCAGTGCAAAACATGACAGATGCTAAGAGGAAGAGACATGTTTTAAACTGAAAATACATGGTGTGGTATATGTTTACTAGCTACTTGATATTTATGAAGACAGAGATGTCTGCCTGTTGCTATTTGGCAAACAAACAAAGTGTCCGCAATTTTGATTGAACTGCACAAGAGAATAGTATAGTCACTACATGCAGTGCCATTTGAAAATAGACACAGAAAGATTGGATAGTCACTTCATGGACTGCAGAAAAGTAGTACCGTACTATTTATTGGCCAATACTAGGTGCTTCATTGCTTTGGTCTGATTATACAATGGGCATCATTTTGCTTAAGTTAAAGTTTGTATTCCGAAAATAGTCTCGCGGTGTGATCGAGAGAAGACCAAATCATATTGCAGTGGATGTTCCTCCATCATGTGTGGTTCATTCTCATGGTTCCAGCTGTTGGTGAAACCACTTATGTTTGCAAGAGGAAATGTAGACTTCACAAACAAATTTGTCTTTCAGTTTGTACTGAATGTTGGCCAAGAGAAGCATCCATGTTAGTAGGAAGAACAGATGTTTTTTCTAGATCTT
Organism: Triticum aestivum; assembly: GCF_018294505.1. Taxonomy (NCBI): domain Eukaryota; kingdom Viridiplantae; phylum Streptophyta; class Magnoliopsida; order Poales; family Poaceae; genus Triticum; species Triticum aestivum. Next base: position 704,329,277 of record NC_057801.1, read on the forward strand.
TACTTTTGGAGCTACATATTTGTATATGATCTGTGAATCATTGAGATGCATTAACATGTTGATCTTATGTATGGGAATCGTACTAGTTAGTTTTAGTTGCGATGCAAGATCCGAAGTGGCTGATCTTTGCTTTTGGAGCTACATATTTGTCTATGATCTGTGAATCATTGAGATGCATTAACAGTTACTTATTTCTGTTTGCTCAGTGTTTACAAGTTATTGATCAATCACTAGCTAGCCTACTAATGCGCTCCTGGCAGTTTTATTTGCGACGCAAGATACGAAGTGGCAGTTTTTTGAATAAAAATGCCTACCTCTGAAGAAACTGACAAGCTACACTATCCTACCTACTCGATCCTACACGGATAAATAGCGGATCACGCACATACTACCTCCTTTCTGGTTTGCAGGGCTCAATTCAAGAAACGACCTACTCGATCCTACACGAATAAATAGCGGATCACGCACGTACTAGTACCTCCTTTCCGGTTTGCAGGGCTTAATTCAAACTTCTCATCAACCAAGGTACTCCCTCCGTCCGGGTTTATTAGTCCCGTGAGCAAAGCAGCAAGACCAAGGCATGGCAATAATTAACGGCATGCAAAAATTTAAGCCTAATTAATTCCAGCGATTTAAGTGGCTGCATGTGTGCGCTCGGCTGCGACTCGTTGCATGCTGCTCCGCATACTGGCTGCGAGCGCTTCTAAGTGCCTGCATGCAGCCGGCCATAATTAAGGCAGCTAACTGATGCGAAAAAGATGCGCTTTAATTGTTGCGGGCTTTTTAAATCCGTGGAATCATTATTGACATGGAGGGAGATGATTCGAGTGCACTCGTTTGACCACCATGCCGGCATGCGACCCAGACGGGACGCGATGGCACAGTCATAATTTCAGTTTCTCTAGTTTTCCACGGCAAGATGGCGCGCTAAGCCATTATGCATTGAATTCCGATGACCGTCGCGCTACCTTCTGCATATAAGTACTGTTTCCCGGCCTTCTCCGGTGGCACCGTGACCCAACTTGCCATATCCTCATAAGCCCCCACCAGCCCGATGTCGCTCGCCACGTCCGCCATGCCCCTGCCCGTCCGCGGTAGGCGACGCCGGAGGCGGTCACCGCCGAAACTAGTGTTCGGTTTTTCACTAGAAGGCAGACGAAGGGAGGAGGCATTCTATCTGTCTTTAGATGGCAATGCGGAGATCGAGGAGTTGTTGGAGCGCGACCGCCTGGCGGAGGAGCAGGAGTTGCTGGAGTGCGACCGCCTGGCGGAGGAGCAGCATATAGCTGATTTGCGCCGCCAGCGGGACATGGAGCAGCAGCGCATCGACGCTCTGAGTCGCGAGCAGAGCGCCCGCAACTGGGCCGACTACGTGGAGGCCGGCGCCCGGCAAATAGCCCTGGAGGCTGTTGGGCATGCATGCGTTCGCGATGCCAATTTTTACTACCAGCTCGTCAAGTGGGTTTCCCGCTTGGAAGCCAAAGCTTCGGTGGACCACGCCGGCATGGAAAGGGCCAACGCGCACGAGCAACGCGCCCTATCACACCTCTTGCAAGTCCGAGGCGAGGCGCAGGACGCCGGACCCGGCGTTTAGCGTGTACCACAGATGGCGGCCGGCATCGTCTTGTTAGCTAAGAGTAAGTTAGTACTTGTACGCTGCTAGAGTATTAGTGGGAGTAGATAGTTAACTTGGCTATGATGGTTGTCAACGTGGAAGTTCAGTACTCTATATGTGGATCGGACCTATTACTTTGCTCTCAATGTTGAACTTTCCGTTTGAAACGCGATGAAACTTTCTCTTTGATTTTTTTCTCCGCGAAAGCAAATATATGGAGTTGGAGTTGGGGTCAGTGGATGTCCAGGGGGCCCACGACGCAGGGGGGTGCGCCCCCACCCTCGTGGACAGGGTGTGGGCCCCCTGATGCTGATTCTTTCACCAGTATTTTTTATTTATTCTGAAAAGTTGCTCCGTGGATTTTCAGGTCATTCCGAGAACTTTTATTTCTGCACAAAAATAACACATGACAGTTCTGTTGAAAACAGCGTCAATCCGGGTTAGTTCCATTCAAATCATACAAGTTAGAGTCCAAAACAAGGACAACAATGTTTGGAAAAGTAGATACGACGGAGACGTATCAAGTGGGTGCGGTAGGAAAGCGGGGGTGGGGATCGAGGGGGCTGAGGGGGGGGGGTCCTTATCCTCCCGCCGATGCCGACGAGGTGGTTCGGCGGGAGCGTGCCCAGCGCTCGGTCGGAGGACCAGTGAAGGAGGTGACCTGGTGGGGAAGTTGGGCCGGCAGGTTGGGGTGGGCCGAGGCCCAGGGGAAGCCAGGGGGTTTTGTTTTGTTTTCATTTTTTGTTTTCTTAATTAATATTTTAGTCCATGTTTTATTTAGTTTAGGGCATCTAAACACCTTAAAATATGTTGGGTCACCATCATAATTGGTTATGGAATATTTGCCACAGTTTGAACAATTTAGTTTTGACATTTTAAAACTTTCATTTTTGACTTTACTTTAAATTTTGAATTTGAACTGTTTTCGAATCAACACGAGTTTAACAACAGTAATCGCGATGACCTAGCACCACTAACATAGGACTATTGTAGCTTAATTATCCGGGCGTCACAATGACGGTCAGAAAAAAAGTAGGCTAGTTGTGGGCCTGTTCAATATATTCAGAGAATATTCCTTTTTACTGGTTGATTATACGGGATCTGTTCGGTCACAACTAAAATTGGACCTTAAAACACATTTTTCTAGGTCCTCATAACGACTTTAAGGTGGCCTTTGTTTGAGCTACAGCTACTGATTCTCGGATTCTAGGCCTGACAAAATCTAAATCTCAAACAAACACACAGATTATCACATCAAATTCCTAGAATCGCTTTTGAAAAATGAACTACCACGGTCTTCGAAGCCGAAGCTGCGAATTTGCTGATTCTGGTGATTCCCGAGCGGCCACTTACGCAACTTGAAGTCTAGCCCAAGTTCTACCAGTTATTACAATAGGAATGCCACTCCACCCACGACCCAAATCTTCCCACGACGTGTTTCTCCTTCCGTCGTTATTTTTGACTGAACGAAAACACAGAGAGAGGGGTGATGCGGGGCTCTCTCTAGGGTTTCGGCGGCGGCACGTTCGCTGGTAGCTCTAAAACTAGCGGATCCAGTGCTGCAAACTTCGCCCTTCCCCGTGTTCTGGCCCGCGAGCCCCGCCTCTGCCGCTGTCCGGCAGCTTCGCCAGCGCCGCGCTGGCCCCTGTCGCTGCAAACGCCACCCCAGGTCTCCCTGCATCGCGCGCCACCGGCCACCATCATCCATATTCGATGTCCGAGATCCAGCGGCGGCCGCCCCTGAGCTCGGTCGTGTCCTTCCCTGAACCGCGACGGTCTGACCAACACCATGTGTTCTATCCTCTACAACAGCGCGGGGTAAACAAACCAACCGATTCCGATTCCTCAGAATCCACAGCTGCAGCGATTTTCAGGAATCCATGGCCGAATCGATTCTCACAAAACTCTAGCCCAAACGGAGGGGCCTAAAGGTCCGCGATATAAAGGTTTGGGACACAGCTTCGGTGCCTTAAGGCACCTACCTTTGTGTCTATGACATGTGGGCCCACATGTCAGTGACCGAAAGGTAGGTGCCTTTAAGGCACCGAAGCATTGTCCAAAGGTTTGCTAGAGATGCTCTAAACGTCTTAGGGCATCTCCAGCCGTTGGCCCCCCAGGGGGCGTCTAAAAGCGCCGCCTGAGGGTGAGCCAGCGCAAAGAAAGGCCCTGGGGGCGAGTCGTCGCCCAGCCGTCGGCCCCCAGGGCCGCCTCCAGGCGAGTGTTTTAAAAAAAAGGCCGTTCGGCGAAGTTATGATAAAAGAGTAGTTAAATTTCGGCTAAACATGGCGAATTTCGGCCAAATTCGCGCATTTTCATTACATTAAGCTAATCTAAAAAAGAAAGGGGCTGAAGTCGTCGCCGCCGTTGCCGCCATCGTCGTCGTCGGCCTTCTCCTCCTTGACGCGGACCCCCCGGCTGGACCCGACGTCGCCATGGTGGACTGGCGGCGGCGCGTCGTCGTCGTCGTCGTCGCTGTCACATAGGACGACGACCCCGTCTTCGTTGCGGCCGCGTCGGCGCTCCTCGAAGCGGCGCAGGGCGGCGCGCTGGCGCTCCTTCGCCTTCTCCCGGCGCGCCTTCTCCATCGCAATGGAGTCCCGGCGTGCCCATTCTAGGGCCGCGTCGTCGTCGGCGAACTCCGCCTTCACCGGCACCAGCCCCGGATCCGTCTTCACCGGCGCCAGCCCCGACTCCGTCTTCACCGGCGCCAGCCCCGGCTCCGTCTTTGGCTTGACGAAGCGCGGAGTCGACGAGGAGGAGGCGCGCCGGCCGTCCTCGTTGATGACGATGTCGGCGCTGCGAGTGCGCCGGCCGAGCGGCGACTCCGCCGCGGGCTTGGCCTTGACGCCGAGCAGGGCCGGAGTGCCGGAGGAGTGCGACGAGGATCGGGAGGAGGAAGAGGAGGAGGAGGACCCGAACCGCCTTGGCGCCCATGGCCCGACGCGTCGGTGCTGCGCCGGGGGGTACGCCAACGGCGGGTCGTTGCCGCCCTCGAGGTGCGTGAGCACGCCCTCGAGTGTGCGGCCAGGGACGCCCCACCAGAGGCGGCGCCCCTCGCTGTTCTGCCGCCCGCCGACCACCGGCGCGCCGTTGGTGGACGCCAATCGCTGCTGCTGGCGGCGCTCGAAATACGCCGCCCAGGCCGCGTGGTTGTCGGCGGCGTACTGGGGGAGGGAGCGTTGGGCGTCGGTGAGGGGCGCGCGCGCGATCTCGACCTCCTCGGCGAAGTACTCCGGCTTCGCCACGGCGTCGGGCAACGGGGGAATGGGCACTTCCCCGGCGCTGAGTCTCCACCCCGATGGCCCGGCGCGCGTCCGGCAGCGCCGGGATGTTCGCCTGGAACAGGAGCCAGGACTCCAGTTCGCGGAGCGAACGGCGGCCGAAGCCGTTGGCCGCCGCCTCGTCTCCGGGGAAACATTTTGCCATGACGACGGCGCTCGGGAGAGGCAGGGAGAGGGAGGGGCTGGACGGCGGCGAGGGGGCGGGCGGGCTGTGGGTACAGGAGAGTGGAGTGGAGGCCGTCGGCTTTTATAGCCGGGCCGCGCCCGTGTGTACGCGTGCGAGGGAGGGGAGGTGTCGGCGCGGGAACCGAGGCCGTTGGGGGGAGACGAGGCGCCGAGTCGCTGACGCGGCTGGCCCGCGGCTTCTTCGAAACAACTCGCCCCGGCGCCCCCCAGCGCGCCGGGTTCGGGCTGGATCCGCCGGCGCTGTTTTTGGCTCAAGCCGGCGAAAATCGGGCTCATGGGGCGCGACTGGGCCGTTTTTTCGATACCAGCACAAAAAATCGCCTGAGGAGGCCTTCTTGGAGCGCGGCTGGAGATGCCCTTGCTCAGCACGCTTTGCTTACTCGGCTCTGCTTTTCCGCGGAAGTGAGCGCTCGCTCGTTCACCCCAATCTTTGCGTGCTCCAGAAGGCTCTCCCGTGCTGCGCCACTCCCCACTCCCCCACCGGCCACCCGCCCCCCAGCCGTCGGATCCCCATCCGGAGCCGATCCCGGCCGCCCGTCCCCTCCCACTCCCACCCCTCGAGTCCCCCTCCCCACTTTTCGAAACCACCTCCCCCCCTCTCTCTGCCTTCCGCATCCACCCTTCCCTATCGCACCAAAACGGAGCTCCCCTCTATACCGAGAACAGAACAGACGAAGCAAACGAGGAGCGGACCACCGAGCGACCCCCCGCCTCCGCCCGCCCTCGCGCGATCTGATCCGCCCGCCAGCTGCTCGGCCCGGCCGATCGGGGCAATGCTGCGGGGATCCGCCCTCCGCCGCCGCCGCTGCTGATCGCGGTGAGGTATGCTCTGCTCGATCCGCCCGATCGCCGAGTTCCTATGCTTATTTCGCGGTTGTTTTCCGGTAGATTTCGTGATAGGCGAGTCAATTTCAGCTGCGCGTGATCGCGCGCGCGGGATTTCGCCTGATCGCGCTGTATTTCGCGCCTGATTTCTGATTCGGTGCGAAGTGACGTCAGCAGGGCCGCGGGGAGGGCCGGCGGGTAAATTGTGTAGGAGCCAGCTGCGGTGTCGGATTAGTGTCTGGTTTTGAGTTTGGGATCATCGCTCGTGATGCGTGAGGTGATACAGAGCTCGGTTCCGCTTAATCACCGGCTGTAATTTCTGCTCTGGTAGCTTTAATCGACCATTTTGCGCTGCTAGATGTTACGGTCGCCTATATCAGCGGATATTCGGTAGTTTTATTTATTTTTGCTCTATTTGCTTAACTGGAGCTATATGCTCTCCATGTACTTTAGTAAACACAGTGGGGAATCCATGCTCAGACCGTATCCTTAAGCTGACTGACAGTGGAATTGGCGGTCCAAGCGTGGATTGAACAGTAGGCAGAGCTATTTTCAGGCACGGGGTGCTTTCACCACTCGGATGAATTTAGTAGATTCTTGAGTGCCTCCTTTTGATGTTACCCCTTTTGTTAGTTTTTCTGGGGACGATTTCGTTTATGTATTGTTCAGGAACTGGCTAATGGGGTCTCGGCTAACCTTACGAAGAACTAGATACTTCTCTTAATCTTGGAAGCATAGCTGAAGTTTTTATCAGTAATGGGGAGAACTACCTCTACCTGGAGAAAATATTAGTGGCTTCATTCATGGTGCTTTACATACTGTTCTAGATTGCAGCCTGAAATGTGTTTAAATCAGTTGAGAACCTGAGATAGCTAAACTCTCCTTCATGAAATCTTGTCAGGTCAAAAGAGGAATATAATCAAGGAACTTCTGCTTTAGATTGCATTCCAATTATGCCATGTTTTTATGTATATGAAAATGATGAACGATTATCATCTGAATCCTTTTGTTTGCCACAGTTTTATTCACTACGACATGTTTTCCTCTTTGTGACTTTGTTCGATCAGCATTAACCGTGGCTTCTGCTGTGTTACTATTATGTACTTGCCTTAATTTTTTCTTGGATGTCTTAATACTGTAGTTTGAATTGATTCCATCTGATTTTAGAATTCCATTCTGGTAGGATTTGATTAGTACGAACATTGGATGAAGTTTGTACTGATCTATGGAAGTGGATACTCTACAAGATGCTCAGGAGACTAAGAATGGAGGGAATGACTTTAAAGAGAATGGCAGTTTGGATCCCGTGGTTTACCAGCTAGTTCGGGTATATTCTAACTTTCTTAGTTGTACTGTATCTCTTTGGCTACATTTGAAGGTACATAACTCATTGTGATGTTTCCATTTGCTTATATAAACGCTTTTTTTTTCTTATGAAAAAGGTTGAAGGTGATGGAACGCTTGTTCCTCCTACGGAGGATGAAGTCCTGCAGATTGAACAGTTTCTTGATGACAAGGTTGATCTGCCTTCTATTGATGATGTAGGAAATGTGGAGGATTTTTTTACTAATGACTGCATGCTTCTGAAGGAGCCTGACTTTGAAGGTGATGCCAATATCTTTATTCAGTTCGAATTATTACAGTGCTATATCATTTCCTTTTGATGATCTTACTTCATTGGACAGTACAGTATTTAAGCTGTGATGTTGGAATGCAGTTTAGCCATACAAAGTTCATGTTTCATCCATCACATATTAATTCAACCCCTTTGACTATTTAAGATGCTTACTGCTTATTAAACTTGTGCAGAGGGGTATTCCGAATTAGAGACTAATGGTGAAATACATACACAACAGTTTGATGCTGACCTAGAGGTATGTATGTTGCTTTTGTAGGGGTGTCATTATTTGCCATGATTTTAAACCTGTCAGATTTGCTATTTTACTATAGGTTTATTCTACTAGAAAATAGGTTTGGTGCGTACACAAGATTCTTTTGGGTCATGTTTGAAACTAAATCTGACATAGTTCTCATATGGGCTGCCCAATTTCTATAAAATTCGCAAATCAGAGTTTGCCATGTTTTGAAGCATGATTTTGTTTCCTATATGATTCCTGCGTTGCAAACAGGCCTTGTCCATGACTTCAATAATATTACTCGCTCCGTTCCTAAATATATGTCTTTGGAGAGGTTCCACTATGGACCACATACGGATGTGACCCGTATGTGGTCCATAGTGGAATCTCTCCAAAGACTTATATTTAGGAACGGAGGGAGTACATTATATGCATATATGAGTACGTATTAGATCTAGTTTGAACAACCTCTGGAATTAGCACCAAGTACTGTCATCTCTAGTCAGCTCTGCCTTTTCTACTCAAGCATCACCATTGTCATTCATGCTTAAGCTTTCCTTCATATATGTATGTGTGGAAGATATTTTAGAACGTGATTAATAATTAACATGGAGAAATGGAAGCATGTATCAGAATTGAGCTAGTGCATAGTAGACTTGAAATATAATCAAGTTTCCATGCCTAAACTATCAATAAATGCTATTTCTACTTTACCATGGTTTCTTTGTTGTGGTGCAGATAAAGTCTTTTCATGTGGCTAATAAGCGAGTATGCTGCTGTTAGTTTTAACCAAATCTCTCTAGACTAACAAATTGTGAGTGGTGGACTAAACTTGTTAACAAATTGGGCCTATTATCTGCATGGTATCGATTAATGCTTGAGCTCAGGGTTTGACAATTTATTGTTATTGGATCATTTGCTTTAAATATTTAAACCATCTACAAATCCTTCTTGTACACATTGTCTATGTTCTACTTATCAGTGAATTTAACTGATGCGTATAAATTGCGCAGGTAGACAGGTTAAAACCGTCGGTTGACTCGCTTGATATTCCCTCGAAGTGTACAGTTGATCATGATCACAAACCAGATAAACTGAACACGGAACAAGGCGATAACAACATTGTTCACCAGGACAATGCTTCCACCGAGACTCCAAAATCAACAGTATTAAATGACTCTTGCAGTGCTGAAAAAGAAAAGACCGATGCTTGTTCAAGATCTGTAAATAACTCATCTACAGGACCATCTATCTCTGGAGTTACTAGTTCAGTTCCTGACTTCTCTATTTTAAGAGGAGAAGTCTGTTTGGATAATCTTACAATTAGAGAACTTCAGGAAGCATTTAGAGCCACATTTGGGCGCGAAACTACTGTCAAGGACAAGTTATGGCTCAAAAGACGGATTACCATGGGATTGACCAATTCCTGCGATGTTCAAAGTTCAGGCTGTGTAGTTAAAGATTATAAAATAGTTTGCAAGGATGCCAAACACGAGCTACCTACAATTGAAGGAATACCTAAGGCTGAGGTTGAAGCTACTTCTTTGGTTAGGTATCAAGTATTGGGTCCTGGAAATGAGAGAGATACACCATCTTGTTCTTACTATCGGAGTGAGGACCAGCAGCGATCCTCCAATAGGCTAAAAGGAGTATCGACAGACAACGATGAATCAGAAGGAACTTTGCAGGATGAACAAGGCGCCGCTAAGAGACTTCGAAAACCAACAAAAAGATACATCGAGGAGCTCTCAGATACCGAGACACTTGACTCCACTGGGAAGCTTTCTTCACCAGGAAAAAGGGCTGCACATGGTGAGGTGTTACTCAGACAACGGGTTACTCCTTTACAAGAAGTTGATTCATTGAGTATAACTTATCCTACCCGGAAGGATACTTTTGGAGGATTTAGTGTGCATGTTCCTTATGCGTCAAGAATGAGAAGAGGGCGTCCTCGGAGAAACTTCATTTCATTCTTGGTAACAATCTACTTACTTTTACAGCTTTGCAATCGTCTGCCTTTTTTATTACTGCAAAGAGACACATACATTAAGTTACTACATTCAGGTAGTGATGGTACATGTCATCTCTGTTTTTAAGGCGTCCCGCCTTGGACGCTTAGGCGACGCTTAGGCGATAAGGCGCCCCGCCAGCGCCTTACAAATATGCCCGCCTTAGGCGCTTAGGCGTCCGCCTTAGGCGCTTAGGCGTCGCCTAGGCGATAAGGCGCCCCCCCAGCGCCTTAGATCGCCTTACCGCCTTAAAAACATAGCATGCCATTCTCTTTATTTTCTTGAAGATGGATTTTGTTTACAGGATATTCTGCCCTTTGTAGCTTTGTTCTCAAAACAGTTGAGACTTAAACAAAACACATAGCTAATACATTTTGGCATATAATTATCAGTATGGCCCAAGTAGGATAGAATCACTATACACTCAGCTGCTCACATGCCAGATTCTCACCTAAGAAACTTGTGTGTAGTACTCCCTCTGTTCCAAAATAGATGACCCAACTTTGTACTAACTTTAGTACAAAGTTGGGTCATCTATTTTGGAACGGAGGGAGTAAGTACTACCTCTGTTCCTAAATATAAGAACTTTTGGCAGTTCAATTTAAACTGCCAAAACTTCTTACATTTTGGAACAAAGGGTGTATATTTCAAGCAACTCTATTCAGTACCTAATTGAGTTATTATTTTTGTTCATCGAACTCGTTACCCTATTTTGCTGCCTTGTCAATCCCTTCTGCCATTTTCGTGGACAAATATGATAAATCTCTGAACCTTCATTACGACATTTGCCCATGCTGTCTCTTAAAGAGCTTAACATGTTGGCCTCACTTTAATACAAATCTTCCCTTGTGGATATCTCTACAGTCTGTGTCTGACTTGTAGGTTAATGTAGAACTGTCAAGGAAGACCTGCCTTGCCATATCATGGCCAGTGCACTGTTAGAACAATTTAGACCAATTAGCCAATTGGTCCAAATGGGGAAAGCCGGAAAAGTACATCATGATTGCCTAATTAGACAAAGTTAATGCAATTTGCTACATTGTTGTGCTGGAAACAGCCTCTTACAGAAATGTAGGGAAAGGCTGCGTACTATAGACCCAAAGTGGTCGGACCCTTCCCCGACCCTGCGCAAGCGGGAGCTACATGCACCGGGCTGCCCTTTTTTTTTGTTGTGCTGAGCCGTTATTAGTAACTGTGGCGTATTTTAGCATTATTTTTGTATGTCTCACCAGATGTCACACATTATTACTTGGATGTCTCACTAGATGTCACTAAGTGTGCTCTTTTTGTTATACCTTGAATAACAGGATGACGATCCTCCGGTGGAATGTCCTGAGGTTCAGATGGCAGTTGAGACGATGTCGGGAAAAGATGGTGAACATGTGAATCATGTAAACAGTGCTGTGGAAGTTCCACTAATGGTATGCCATATGCCTCTGATCATGTAGGACCACGTAGGAAAAATGCACACTTTGGAAGCTGATAATAATTAGCTAGAAATATATTTTGAAACACATATTACTTCAAACATTATTACCGAGCTGCAAATGTGGCCGTGTTTGGCATGCAATGATATGCTTTCTCTTGTCCATCTTGGCACTAGAAAAATACTGAGAAGAAAGGAGGGCATATAGAAACAGCTGAGAAGAAAGGAGGGCATATAGAAACAGCTGATAACAAGGAGATTCATTCCATAGAAGCAGACGACATTTGCAGAAGTGATGCCAAGACGAAAACAAAGCGGGGTTTGAAGCGGAAGCATCATCGAGCATGGACATTGTCTGAGGTTCTGAAGCTGGTCGATGGCGTGGCTCAGTTCGGGCCTGGCAAATGGTCTGAGATTAGAAGACTATCCTTTGCCTCGTATTCTTACCGCACCTCAGTGGATCTCAAGGTGAGTTTACTCTCGTAGTTCGTCACTCCTTACGATTTGGTTTTCTAATGGATCATGCTGCTGTTGTGTTTAGGATAAGTGGCGCAATCTGATCAGAGCCAGCCAGACACAGCTTTCGCCGGAAAATGATGTAATAATAACTCCTCCCATTTCAACTTATACGGATGCTCAACTTTTTTTTTTCCAATCAGCTCAGCTGTTCCCATCCTGTCCTGTTTGCTCCTGGATTACTGATTACTCACTTTCTTCACTATTCAATGGTGCTGAGCAGGGTGTTTGTCCGCGGAAAAGCAACCCTTCAATCATACCAGTACCACCGGCCATTTTGCTACGAGTGAAAGAGCTAGCTGAGCTTCAGCCGCAAGCCGGCAACCTGGCTGCGGCAATCAAGTTCTCAGGGCAGAGCAGCAAGGTGGCACAGGGGAGAGGTTCATCGGGGTTCCTGTGATCCATGTGCTGCAAGGCAACTAGATGAAAAAAACATCCGAGAGAGATAGTAGGTGTAGTACGCTTGTGGACGACGAACACACGTATTATCGCGACGAAGTTGTGATCGCGTTCTCCATGTGCAATGTAAATAATCTACCGTGCCTGCAAAATGCAATGCAATGCCTTCTCACCTGGTTTCTCCACAGCATGTACTGATGTGCGTCGATAAAGCCTTGCCTAATGTGTGAGCTGGGTGCACGTTTAGGTTTTACTGAAACCGTGCATAAAATGATGCAAGTGGACCCATCGGCCGAGTGATTTTGAATCTGTTGGAGCAGAAGATCACTCTGTGAAAGATGACACGGAAACTACTCGATTTTTCCGTCAAAAAGTACGTCGTATTGGGCCAGTTAACTGTTCAGCCGAGCCCATTTGTTACACATGGCACAAACAGCTCTGAAAACAATTAGCCCATCCAACCCACACCACCGCATAGCAGGCCTTACAAGAGGTACACAGGTGGCTAACCCAGTCCAACTTCTGTAACGTGGGCGATCCTAAAAAAAAATAATTCTGTAACGTGGGCTGCTCGCACGGGACCTGGTGAGGGCCACGAACCCACGGCCGCGTTCGATGCGCCGTCACCTGCGCCACCGGGGGCTATAAAACCTAGGAACGGCCTAGAAAGGGATCGATCTAATCTAATTAGGGCAGGCGGAAGCGAAGGGATCTGCATGCTCCGAGGGAAGCTAGGGGAGGAAACGAAGGATCCGCCCGTGCGCCTGCTATCTGCCTCCCCGAGTACGGATCTTCGAGTTTGGCCGACTTTTGATTTTGAAATGGATTTTTTCTTCATCTATTTGGCTATTTGAAAGGTGTTTGTTCATAGATCTGTTTTGTTTTAGATCATGATTTTGTGTTTAGATGTAGATCTGACAAAGGTATGGTAGATTTGAAGTAGATCTGTTATAATTAGTTCATCGTTTCATGATGTAAGGCGTATTGTAATTCACTGAGACAAGAATTTGATCAACAATTACTTTATTGATGTGTAAATTATGTGATACCAAATTATATTTATAACTATTTTTTAACGCGGTTCCAATGATATGATGTTTATGTGACATAAACTATACTTACTCCATCCGGCAAATACTTGTCGGAGGAATGGATTCATCTAAATGTATACGTCCATTTAGATACATCTATTCCTCCGACAAGTATTTCCTTAGAGACGGGTTACTATTTTTTTTAGGGGAGGCGGATTACTATTTTAGTAGAGTAATTGTTCATCAAACTCTTGTCCACATAAATCATGATGCACCTTATACTATGAGACAAGTAATAAATTAGATAGTAAAAACTGTTCAAGAAAGTGTTAGGTTCACATCTAAGCTTTGGGTAAATATCAAGATGGGATGTGACCTGAGGATGTAATTGATTCACTCATGGTATTATCAATAAGTCCTCCTTGGATCAAAGTATTTTAATCCATACAAAGCCCTTTGGATCAAAGATTTTGCATGGACATTATCTCCGTACAATTATTATATGTTATGATAGTCTCATTCTTTGTAGAATCCAATGCTTTAAGAATCATTTGTTTCGCAGAGGCCATAAAATTAACTCTTAGTTACAAATTGAGATTTTACTCTAGATTGCCTCAAAGTACCAACATTCTCAATCTGAACCACTTATGGTATTTTCTCCATTTTGACATTATGGACACATATCGAGCCAATTTCTAATGTGACACATCCATGGGCCCGTCAGGGAGGCATACAACCTTTTAGGAGGCCTCTCACTTGCTTCCTCCTCCAACATCTCTCTTTCTCTCCCAGCACTCTTGATTCCCATCCACAACTATGGAAAATGTATAGATGGTGACTTATGAGGAACCACACCATCGATGTTGATTCTCTGCATGATGTTTGGCCAACCTGTTGCAGCAACTTGCTCGGTCTTCTCAACAATGACTACTTTTCTTCTGTCTTGTCAATGTGCACTTTGTCAAAGTCGTGCTCAAGTCCACTTGAAATTGTTGAGCTTACTCTATTCTTTTGTGAGTGCACATGTTTGTGTCTCATTTTGAGCCGAGTTTGAGATTTCTCTAAGGTGAGCTTGCCCGCTAGCAAGCTCTAATTCAAACTTATCTTTAAACCTTCTATCGATCTTGAGTTGACCTACCAATTGTCAAAGCTCTGTTTGTTGGTAGATCTATTGTATAGGCCCTTTGGTGTTGTTGAATTAACAAAGTGGATCCCCATACCTATGGAATCTAGCTATCTAAGGATGAGATGTATCTCCCCTTAATTCCTTTTCTATATCTACATGAAGAGTATTCCACTAGATATGTACCATCTTCTAGCCCACTTGTTGAATTGCCACAATAGCTAATCCATATCATTGTTTGTATTCTACTACTTGCAGTACCAAATCTTTGGGATGTCAAGATACTTTTCTGAGAGAAATGTGTCTGGAATTGATCCTATCGAGCACTACAAAAATATTATCTCTGAGTTGTTACTTGGAAAAGAAGGCACATTCTCTACTGGAGTTATAAAACAAACTGGAGTTGTTATGGCCCAATATAACCGCAAAGCAGGTGAAGATTCTCTTCCATTATTCATGGAAGAAATTAGGGGCCTTTCAAAATGTGACATGGAGAGATTAAAGCATGCTCTCCATGAGGTTTTTACAATCCTCAGTGATGAAGTTGATGAGGTACAAATACTTCCAATTTAGGCTTCTATCCACTATGTTCCATGTCATTCCTCAAAATGAGGTTTTTACAATCCTCAATGATGATGTTGATGACCTCTTAACCCTGATACTACATTAAGTTCCATTAACAACTAGTCCATCAAACACCTGATGAATTGGCCAACTTGATGCTAAATAATGGGCATAGGAAGCGATGGAGTTAGGAAAGGACGGAGTTTTTCTCATTTTTTTCTTACAAAATCTACCTCTAGGAACATGCACAATGTGCTTGTGTTGAATGTGTTGATTATATTGGTATGCCTAAGGTTGTGAGGGTCTTATTCATTTGGTTCATTTAGGGTGAAAATAAGACCAATATCATAGTTATTATCACAGGCTCTAACAAACAATTACAATGCGTTTGGGTGGCAATTAAAGCTAGGGAGGGAATGGAAGGGGTAATGACTTGAAATATATTGTTTGGTTAAGGGTTGGGAATTGAGAAGAGATTAGGCATGGGAGTTGGGGAGGGGTTCGGTGTTGAAAGGGAATTGGTTTAGTGATTCCATCTTGACACTTCATCATAACATACATTACCTTCCCTTATCTAGTCCCTCGTCAATTACCACAAACCAAACCAGGCAACAAAGTTTCTCTTCAAATTCCAAGACAAAAATTTTATTATGTACCAACGGATTGTAAATAAATGGATGCATCCCATTTCTATTCTCAATACAACACCCTACTCTAAACTCCCATTCCCCTTCCCAAATATTGCCAAATGCGTTGTTAGTTAGTGACAATCTCTTTCCATGCTCTTGTAGGCTTAAACATAGGCATATGCAGCTCGGTTTAGTAGGCCCAGCCTAAAAACACAATTGTTGGGCTGGGCTTGGGCTCCAGTGTCTGCTTGAAATCCAAGAAAAAGCACAAGCATGCAAAATATATAATTTATATTGAAAAAACAGACGCAATAGTTCATGTATATTCCATGTCATTTAGCAAACTAGCAACTTTACACATATGGCTCAATTTTTACTGATAGAGCTATACTGCTATATACTAGTACTATGTGCTCGCTAGATTAAAAAGAGGCAACGAGTGCAAGTAGCAAGGTCAGCGCATATTTATAAGGGTGTGCTACACGTCGCCCATTGATCTTTTTAAAAGATTGGCCGGGTCATGAGTCGTCCGATCTATGATGTGTATGATCCCTCTTCTGTGTTTCCCCACTGCAACATGACCCCTTGTTGCAATTCCTATAGGGTTGTTGCAATTACAAACATGACTTTTTTTGCGAGGCTGTAACTAGACCCTTTTGCAACAAGAGCCTAGTTACAATTGCATCAGGGCCCTTGTTGCAATTGCAAACATGCCGTTTTTGCGAAACTTTATTTATGAGGCTGTAACATGACCCTTTTGCAACATGAGCATTTTCACAACTACAACAGACACTTTCTCGCGGCCGTTTCCATCGTCAGGAAACGTAGTCGCGTCACACAGTCGTCCTTCGCCGCCATTGTTGCAAAGAAGAGGGAGGGGAATAGGAGGGACATGAGCGGGGAGGCTTGGCTCGTCGGTGTACTCGCCGGAGCCGGCGCACGGGTTTGGGAGGCGGTGAACGAACAATTTGGGAAGAGTCGATGATGGAGAAGAAACAGAGGAAAGGAATATGTGGCTGTCGTTGCTCGTGCGAGGATAAGGGGTCATGTGGTTTGACTGCAACAACCACCGTGTTGTACAACCTATGTTTGCAATAAGGCCTATGTTGCAAAACCGGCAAGTCAGTTTGTGCTGCGTTGTGCGCCGTACGATCAAAATCGGATTGGACAGTTGCAGAGGCGGTCGACGCACGCGGGGAGATAAGCCGGGTGAACACAAGCGTTTCCCATATTTATAAGCACAAACACCTGGCTGTGCGAGCTGTGAAGCCAATAGTGATATAACAGCTCTAGACCATTCTAGTCGAGACTTGAGAAAATTCTGGATACTCAGGATCATGTCCTCTTGGACTCCCCAGGAAGGACTAACCTTTTTCTGTTAGTTAGGCGGTTGGGCCGGCCCACGATAATCCTCTTCTGTTAGTTGGGTGGTTGGGCAGCCCATGATAAAATAGACCTAGTATCGATAGTCATATTTCAGCCATGTCGAACCTAGTAGTTTGTTATTTCTTTTACTCCCATCTTTTAAGGGTTCTCGATCTATCTGTCTACATAAGCTTCTGAAGTTGCAGTGCTATAGTTATTAATTTAAGATTCTTTGATATTGGTCAGGCAGAACTGCTGTGATTTGTCTAATATCTATAATTGGCTGCAGATATTTGGTTACATTTTCGCACTATCTGAATTTAGGTCTAAGAAGTTGCCATCAATCCATGGAAGCGGATCGTATGAGGACGGTATCGCCCCACCAAGTGTTAAAAAACAGAAAACTGTGACAGTTTCTACAATCGATGCTTATGAAGAATCGCATGGTCATATTGATTCAGATATCTTTGCACAGGTGAAGAATCTTTTTTCTATACGTAACTGTTATGCTTAGGCGTTTCGTTCAGCCAATCCAACAGTAAATCTTTGAAAAATGGAAGATTAAGGAGAATACCCTCATCCCAGCTACCTTTTAAAGAATCGGATGGCCCATTAATGCAAATAGTGGATGTAATTTTGTTGCCATTTTTGTGAGGGGAAACTTAAAT
This sequence comes from Triticum aestivum, assembly GCF_018294505.1. NCBI lineage: Eukaryota > Viridiplantae > Streptophyta > Magnoliopsida > Poales > Poaceae > Triticum > Triticum aestivum. The sequence goes on from NC_057801.1 coordinate 704,346,770, forward strand.
ACTTATCGTACCCACTTGCAATAGCCAACCATAATCGTGCCGAAAAAAATAGGTGACCGGGTTTGTTTGTTGGTCTTTCATGTCAAATGATGTGAGAATGATGTCAAGTTAGGCTATGTACCAAACCAGGGGTTCCATTATAAGAACATTTTCAGAAATTGCCAAAGCAGTAGCAGCCTAACAGATGAGGCTTTTGCTTCTGGCAGCTCACAAGAGATATCCGGCTGATAGAAGAAAGTGGCAAAACACGTCAAGAGGCTGCAGAGATGTTCTCCGATGGGTTGCTGCGGAAGGTATTCAACATGGCATGTGGTTATGAAATATCCTTTGACAAATAATATCTTACACATATTTTTCATGAGTTATTCTAAGGATTTAAGTGAGACATTTTTTTCAGCTTGCTAAAATGGAGCGAGGTGTTTATAATTTACTGGACACAGTGGCATCCAAGTGCAGGTATCATATGTCGCTTGTCTCAATTTGAGTGATATGCTTATGCTGACTGTCAAGATTGTATATACATCTACTATATGGAGAAATTTATTGAATTGCTGCATACTATCAGATCTATGACCACTCCTGAGAAGATTGAACTTGGTAGGCGCATCCGCAAACTCCCAGAGACGGCACTTGATTACATGGTGGAGGTCGTTAAAATGAGGAGACCTGAAATCTCGGTTTCTGATAAAGTATCATTCAACTTAGGAAGACTGGTACTCAACCTATCTGTTCCTACTACTTAATTTTACTTTTAAGTAAATGACATTGGTCATACAAACTGTTCTTGTGGTTTGGGATTTACTATTACGCCAACCATGATTCTGCCATGTAGATATGTTTGGAATTTTATTGTATTTATGAAATTATGAGAGGTATCCGTGTTATGTTAGATGCAGGCTTCAAATGACAGCATGTTTTGCGTTAACTTTGCTATTAAATTTACTTGTTTGCAAAAGCTCTAGTCTCGCATATCTCCATTTGATTTACTTTATTACGCACTATATTCACCATCTCTTCACTTGCTTCCATTTCGTTAGGATGACACAACTTTGTGGAGACTGTACTACTATGTGGAAACTGCGCTAAAAGCAAAACGAGATCGGACGGTCACCCCTCCCTAGATGTTCCATGCACAGTAACTGCCGGTCCATCTAAAATATACTATGGTTAGTTTTAGTATAATCCAGTGTAGGTGGTGGTAGTGCTTTGCAGAAAGAAATACATTAGCTTCTTGCCGATGCAACATCTCTATTTTACCTGTATGAAGATAGTCCTAGAAGCAGAGTAGCATCAAAAGCGACATCATAACCGCTATCTAGAGTTGCAGAAACTAGTGCACTGACCACTATGGCACTGGTGACGATTTTGTTTTTGCATGCCAAATCAATCCTGGTCAGCTCCTGCGGATGTTCCACTCCACTGTTATGGGATTCCGCCTTCTCATTTTATCATATTGCCTCTTGTTCAATGTTTCTGCAAAAGTTTCAGCGATGGAGGCCTTTCTGTCCGGGAAAGATATCGGGTCAACTTTGCGACACTGGTGACAATTCCTTGCGTTTGGTCCTTCTCTGCCAGATGATCTGGAAGGCTCGGGATAAAGAATCGACGGGGAAAGCCTCCTAGATTGTGTGAGTGGCCGGTGGTTGAGTGCTGCATTGCGTCAATCAAATCTCGTTCGGTTTGTGTTTAAATGTGAACATTAAAGCTCTCGCCATGTTGTTCCTTTATTTTCCTCTTTGAAAAGGCATGCGTGATGTGCTTTGGTGTAAGATAATCGAATATATTGATGAGAGTAACATAACATCTTAATGGTGTTGCTTTTGTACGTAGCATATTCTAGTGCTCTGATAGGGAATCCGTGATATGGATACCATGTTATCAACTCTTGCTTTGGGCAGTCGCGGATGGCTAATGAAAATTTGTATACTTATGTGATATGTGATTAGCTGCAAGACACGTTGTTCAACAAAAAGAAGGACGCGTCTAGTGGGCGACCGGATGCCCACTAGTGTGATCGAGCGGCCGGCCTGAAAAGATAAGCCTATGTCCCCCCGTGCTCCAGAAAAGGAAAGCCAGCCATCGAACCCACTCGATCGAGCGGCCAGAAGGAGAGAAAAGTCTCCACACGGCCGCCCAAATAGAAGGAGAGAAAAGTCTCCCCACGGCCGCTCGATCGCACTAGTGGGTGGCCGGTGGCCAGATGCCCATTAGTGCGATCGAGCAGCCGGCCTCAAAAGGTAAGCCCCTGTCCCCCCGTGCTCCAGAAAAATGAAAGCCAGCCACCGAACCCACTCGATTAAGCGGTCAGTCCCGATAGGCCCAAACAGAAGGAGATAAAAGTCTCCCACGCTCCCACGTGGCCAGCTGTACCTACCCAGCCTCTCCCACGCCCGCTCGCCCCCACGCCGCCTTCTTCTCCACGAAAGAAGGGGATCCAAGACCCTTCTTCCTCCTCCTACACAGCCGCCATAGCAGCCCCAAAGTAAAAGAAGAAGCTGCTTCAAAAAAGATCTAACGGCACGGTGGTCAGAGCCATACCAGGGAGCAACATCACGTAATTTCCCTCTGCCCTTCTTCACTTCCCCCCTTCCTCTACTGCATATGTCAACCACCTTCTCCATGGATCTAGCACAAATCCATGGAGAAGCTGCTTCAAAAAGAAGTGGATCCGGCACATCACTCCATTGTCCACATCACACCCCCTCCATGAGTATCATGTCTACTGAAAACAAGTACCACAAATTACTGTGCAACTAACCATGGATACAAGCATACTATTTTCTGATTTGGGCAACTAAACACAAGTCATTAGGTTTAGTTGCACAAGCACTACATCCTGGTAATTTTCTGGTTTACTGTGCAACTAAACACAAGTCATTAGGTTTAGTTGCACAGATTTCTAGTTGCACACTAAACATGGTTTGAGACCAACTTTAACAAAACTGAACATGTTTTCTAAGAGCAACTCCAGCCGTTCGGCCCCCCAGGCGGCTTGAAAAATAGCCGCTTGGGGGTGAACCGGCGCTAAAATCGGCCTGGGGCCGATCGGGGTCCCAGCCGCGGCCCCGAGGGTCGCCCCCAGGACGCCTATTTCAAACTGTTTAGAAATAAATTTGGCTAAAATTCGGCAAGCAGGACATAAACTTCGGCGACTTAAAGCAGTTTTTACACAGCGAACTTAAAATTTACTTAAAAAACAAGGCCGCAACTACAGGCCGAAGAACTCGCCGAACACGGCGTAGTCGCCGCCATCGCCGCCGCCGTCATCGCCCTTCTCCTCCTTCACGCGGACACCACTGCTGGACCCTTGCCCGGGGTCGCCCTAGCGGATCGACGGCGGCGGCGGCGCGTCGTCGTTGCTGTCGTCGAGAACGACAACGCCTCCCTCGTCGCGGCCCCGGTGCCGAGCGGCGATCTTCTCTTGGGTGCGGCGCTGGCGCTCCAACTTTAGCCGCACCCAGTCCTCCCGCGCCCACTTCATGGTCGTCACATCGTCAAGCCCCGGCTTCGTCTTGACGCCGGCGAGACCTGGCCCCGTCTTCACAGCGGCGAGCCCCGGCTTTGTCTTCGGCTTGACGAGGCGGGGAGGAGCTGAGGAGGAGCCGCGCTCGCCCTCGTTGATGACGATGTTGGCGCTACGGGTGCGCTGGCCGAGCCGCGTCTTCGTTGGCTCAGCCTTGACGCTTAAGAGCGCCGGCGACCCATATGAGTGCGAGGAGGAGCGAAAATAGGAGTGGGAGGAGGAGGAAGAGGAGCTGGTCCTCCTTGTCATCCATTGGTCGCCGCTCCGGCGGGGGACCGGGGCGGTAGGGTACGTCAACAGCGGCTCGTTGCTGTGACGCCCCCGATTTAATCGTACACTAATCATGCACGCAAATGTGTACGATCAAGATCAGGGACTCACGGGAAGATATCACAACACAACTCTACAAATAAAATAAGTCATACAAGCATCATAATACAAGCCAGGGACCTCGAGGGCTCGAATACAAGTGCTCGATCATAGACGAGTCAGCGGAAGCAACAATATCTGAGTACAGACATAAGTTAAACAAGTTTGCCTTAAGAAGGCTAGCACAAACTGGGATACAGATCGAAAGAGGCGCAGGCCTCCTGCCTGGGATCCTCCTAACTACTCCTGGACATCGTCAGCGGGCTGCACGTAGTAGTAGGCACCTCCGGTGTAGTAGGGGTCGTCGTCGACGGTGGCGTCTGGCTCCAGGGCTCCAGCATCTGGTTGCGACAACCAGGTAGAAGGGAAAGGGGAAAAGAGGGAGAAAAGCAACCGTGAGTACTCATCCAAAGTACTCGCAAGCAAGGAGCTACACTACATAAGCATGGGTATATGTGTAAAGGGCCATATCAGTGGACTGAACTGCAGAATGCCAGAATAAGAGGGGGATAGCTAGTCCTGTCGAAGACTACGCTTCTGGCAGCCTCCGTCTTGTAGCATGTAGAAGAGAGTAGATTGAAGTCCTCCAAGTAGCATCTCCAAGTAGCATATCCAGGTAGCATCTCCAAGCGCATCTCCAGTCGCATCGCATAGCATAATCCTACCCGGCGATCCTCTCCTCGTCGCCCTGCGGAAAAGCGATCACCGGGTTGTCTGTGGAACTTGGAAGGGTGTGTTTTATTAAGTATCCGGTTCTAGTTGTCATAAGGTCAAGGTACAACTCCAAGTCGTCCTGTTACCGAAGATCACGGCTATTCGAATAGATTAACTTCCCTGCAGGGGTGCACCACATAGCCCAACACGCTCGATCCCATTTGGCCGGACACACTTTCCTGGGTCATGCCCGGCCGCGGAAGATCAACACGTCGCAGCCCCACCTAGGCTCAACAGAGAGGCCAGCACGCCGGTCTAAACCTAAGTGCACAGGGGTCTGGGCCCATCGCCCATAGCACACCTGCACGTTGCGTACGCGGCCGAAAGCAGACCTAGCCTAGTGGCGTTCCAGTCCAATTCGGCGCGCGCCGCTCCGTCGCTGACGTCTGAAGTGCTTCGGCTGATACCACGACGTCGGGATACCCATAACTACTCCCACGTAGATGGTTAGTGCGTATAGGCTCGTAGCCAAACTCAGATCAAATACCAAGATCTCGTTAAGCGTGTTAAGTATCCGCGAACGCCGAACAGGGCCAGGCCCACCTGTCTCCTAGGTGGTCTCAACCTGCCCTGTCGCTCCGCCACAAAGTAACCGTCGGGAACCGTCGGGAACCCAGGCCCACCTCTACCGGGATGGAGCCACCTGTCCTTTCAGCCCCCTCGTCAGAATCACTTGCGGGTACTCAATGAGCTGACCCGACTTTAGTCACCATCTGTATAGTATGTATGTATGTATAGTATATACCCGTGATCACCTCCCAAGTGATCACGGCCCGATAGTATAGCAAGGCAGACTGACAAGAATGTAGGGCCAATGATGATAAACTAGCATCCTATACTAAGCATTTAGGATTGCAGGTAAGGTATCAACAGGTGTAGCAACAATGTCAGGCTATGCATCAGAATAGGATCAACAGAAAGCAGTAACATGCTACACTACTCTAATGCAAGCAGTATAGAGAAGAATAGGCGATATCTGGTGATCAAGGGGGGGGGGGCTTGCCTGGTTGCTCTGGCAAGAGAGAGAGGGGTCGTCAACTCCGTAGTCGAACTGGGCAGCAGCAGCGTCGGTCTCGTAGTCTACCGAAGAGAAGAGGGGGAAGAAATAATGAATACAGAGCAAACAAAGCATCACAAAATATAACAAGGCAATACGCGGTGTTCGGTGTGCCCTAACGCGGTAATAGGTGATACCGATGGAAGGGGGAAAACATCCGGGAAAGTATTCCCGGTGTTTCGTGTTTTCGGGCAGAGGAGCCGGAGGGGAAAAGTTGCAGGTTCAATAGGTTAGGGGTGTGTGGCTGACAAACGGACGACGTATCCGGATTCGTCTCGTCGTTCTGAGCAACTCTCATGTTGAAAATATTTTAATCCGGATTACGGATTAAAAGATATGATTTTTAAAAGATTTTATTAATTTCTGGAATTTAATTAATTATTTAATTAATTCGAAAATGCATTTATGACATCAGCATGATGTTATACTGACATCAACAGTCAACAGGGTTGACTGAGTCAAACCTGACAGGTGGGTCCCGCATGTCATTCTCTAATATCTAATTAACCTAATCAGAGTTAATTAACATTAGTTAATTAGGTTAATTAGTGATTAGTGCTAATTAATCAGAATTAATTAGATTAATTAATTAATTAATTAATTAATTAGTTAATTAGTTTTATTTAATTTTTCATTTTCTTTTTATTTTTAAACCGTTCTGTGGGGGTGGGGCCCCCATGTCATCGGCCCAGAGGGCCAAACGGGCATGCGGGCGTGGGGGGGTTTGCGGGGCGGTGCCCGTTTCGGGCGCAACCCCGAAGGACGCGGCGCGGGCGCCCGCGCCCGAAGCCAACGGGGGTCGGGGCGGCCGAGGCCACGACGGTGGCCGGAGGGGCCGCAGCCACGGCGAGGGTGGCCGGGCGGCAAGCGGCGCCGGCGAGGCGATTCGGGGCGACGGGGCGGGGCCGGCAGTGGCGTAAACGGGGGGGGGGGGAATGGCCGAGCGCCGTGCGGGGGGGGGGGGGGGTTCGGTCGGGGGTGCGAGGGCGCCGGCGACGATGGCGTTTGGGTCGGCCGGAGGCGTCGTCGACGGGGGGGGAGAGAGGGGGGGAAGGCCAAGGCGGCGGCCGGGGCGGGTCGGGGCCGGAGACTGAGCTCCGGGCGACGGCACCGCTCGGGAGAGGGAGAGGAGAGGGAAACGGGGGGGGGGGTGGCCGCGGAGGGTCGGGGCCGGCGACGGGGCGCCGGGCGACGGGGCGCCGGGCGACGGCGCGGTTCGGGAGGGCGGGGGAGAGGGGAGCGGGGGGGGGGGGGGGGAAGTGAGGCGAGCTCACAGCGGGGGGGCGCCGGGTCTAGGGGAGCGGGCTCGGTGGAGCGCGACGGTGACCGGCGAGGAGGCGGGCGGGGGAGCGGTCGCCGGCGTCGGGGAGGCCGGGGTGGATCCGCGGCGTCGAGCGCCCGCGCGTGGGGCGAGGAGGGGAGGAGGGGACCCCGGGCGGTGGAGAGTATGAGGAGGGGGGGTCCGGGCGGCGGGTGGGGCGGCGGGGGCCGCCGGCGAGGTGGGGCGCGGCGGGGGTCCTCGCCCCGATCTGGATCGGGCGAGGGAGAGGGAAAAGGGGATCGGGGGAGGGGGCGCGTGGGGGGGGTGAGTGGGGGGGCAGCTAGGGTTCGGCCGCGGGGGGGGGGGGAGGGGTTAAGTGGGGGCGCCGGTTGGGCCGGCCCAGGGGGGGGAGTTGGGCCAGGCCAGGGGCCAGGTGGGGTGGGGCTTCGGGGGGCTGGCTGGGCCGGGGGAAGGGCCGGCCCAGATGGGCCAGGGGAGGTTCCCTCCCTCTTTTCTTCTTCCTTTCTTTTCTTTTATTATTTTTCTTTTTCTGCTTTCTGTTTTAGTTTAATTAAAATGCCAAAACATTTTACAAAAATTTGTGCACCCCACCATAATTAGGTTTGCTATTTTAGACAACCCCCGAACAATTTAGTTTTCGTTTCTGAAAACTTTTATTGTTTGTTTTCGTTTTAAATTTGAAATTCGAACTAGGTTCCGAACTAACGCGAGTTTATCCACAGTAACCGAGGTGACGTGGCAACATTAGCGGGGAATCACTGTAGCTTAATTATCCGGGCGTCACAGTTGCCGCCCTCAAGGTGCTGGAGGACGGTGTGGAGCGTGCTTCTAGGGCGCCCCACCACAGGCGGCGACCGTCGCTGTTCTTGGTGCCCCGCACCAGAGGAGCGTTGTTGGTGGAGGCTAGCCACGCCGCCTGCCGGCGTCTGAAGTACGCCGCCCACGCTTCGTGGTTGCCGCCGGCGTACTCCGGGAGGGCCAGCTGCTCCTCCATCAGTGATGCCCGCACGCGCTCAACCTCGTCGTTAAAGTAGTCGGGGCGCGTCACGTCGGGCAGCGGGGCCACGGGGACGCCCTCGGCGCTGAGCCTCCACCGCCCCGGCGCGCGCATGTCGGGAGGCGCCAAGATGTTGGCTTCGAACAGGAGGTGGGCCTCCCACTCGTGCAGCGAGCGGCGATCAAAGCCATTGGCCGTCACCCCATCGCCGGGAACCTCTCGCCCATTGTCTGCGGCGGCTTTGAACGAGGAGAGAGAGTGAGAGGAAAGAGTTCATTGGCGGCACTGTGCACTAGGAGAGAGGGAGGGGATGGGGGCGGGTGCGTCCTCCGGTGAGGGAGGTGCTTTATATAGCGGCGGGGGAAGGTGGGGCGGTGGTGTTGTGTGTACGCGTGGCGCGAGGGGGCGCGTCGCCGCACTGCGCCAGCCCGTGAAGAAACAATGGAAGGCTGACCGGCGGCAGCCTTGGCATTGACTCCATGTGGGAAACCGGGGCATTGTGAGGACGACGAGGCAGGGATCGCTGACTCGGCGGGCCCGCTGTCGTTCGCGCCAAAAATAATTGCCCCGGCGCCCCCGGGCACCCCCCGGCGCACTGGGTTCGTCCTAGGTCCACCGGCGCCAATTTCGGGTCTAACCGGCGAAAGCCGGGCTCCTGGGGGCGTGACTGGGCCTGTTTTCGGGCGCCGGCGCAAACAAATCGCCTTGGGGGGAGGGGCTGTTGGGGCGCGGCTGGAGTTGCTCTAACATGCATGCCACCCAAGTTTCCCCCTAGATGTGTTCAACAAGCACACACGAGGATGAGTGCAGATACCATGCTATTCTAGCCAACTAAAACATGTTTTCTGGCCAACTAAAACATGATTCTAGCCAACTCAGCATGCACTGTAGCCAAAAACTAAACATGATTCTACCAACTTGTAGTTATTGTTTGCAAATGAACAAATTGACTGCCCAAAAAATATGTGCAACGAAAAATGCATAAATGTGCAACTGAACATGCATCCCAGCCAACTGAGCCTGTATTCTGGCCAACTCAGCATGCATGCTCGCCAAACTAAAACATGCATTGTACCCCACATGTACTGGATATTTGTGAGTGAACACTTTGGAAAACCTGAAGTATATGTGCAATAAAAAATGAATAACAATGACTATTTGGTTGGGATATCAAGCATAGGGGATGAGTTCCAGATATTAAGCACCATAGCCAAACTGAAACTTGTATACTAGCCAAACTCAACATGCATTATAGCCAAAACTAAACATGCATTCTACCGACTTGAACTTGTTGTTTGCAAATGAACACATTAAAAAAATGTAGTATTTGTGCAACCAAAAATTCATAAATGTGCAACTGAACATGCATCCTGGCCAGCTGAAACATGTATCCTGGCCAAACTGAACATGCATCCTGGCTGTCGAATCCTGGCCAACTAAACATGCATTCTAGCCAACTGAACATGCTTCCTGGCCAACTGAAACATGTATTCTAGAAATCACACAATGATCCATACCAACTTCTCCAGCAATTTGTGCAACAGAAAAATAAACCAGGCTAGTGAAACCACAAACCATAGCAAAATAGTCACGCCTATATTCTTGTCCCACACATATATTCTTGTCCCACACCTATTGTAAAGCTATAGTGTAAAATATGTTCAATATACTAGAAGTAAAAATAGAAACAACGATGAAACATATATCTATAATCTGTCATCCAAATCTTCTTTCTTCTTTCACCTGGATTTTTCATCTCAATTGTAGCATCAAATTATGTGCAGAAAAATCTAAATCAGCTCCTTGCCAACAGAAAACCTCCAGATCATTACAACAACAGAGAAAAAAGTCAGAAAAACACCGAAGTAAAAAAGTCATGTTCTTTATCTGTGCCACCTATTTACTGCAAACTGTGCAACTCACATAACCACTATGTGCAAAAAAAATGCATACTTGTTATAAAAAAGATTCTGTTATAAACATGTAGTTTTTGCAACTAAGATTGTCATACTGGTGTGCAACTGCTTATGATTGTGTAGTAGCATAAAAAACAGAATTTTTTTAGGTTGTTTGAAACACTCTTTGATGATTAAACTGATGACATCACTTCCATCTTTTTTATGTGCAGGGGGTGTGTGGCAGCAGCAAAAAAAAGAAAAAGAAATGATTGATCTCAATGAGTTGCCTCCTGACCTCAATGAGCTTCCTCATGATATGGCTCAGCAGCAACCCAGCGTACCACTAGGAGCTAATGCTGATTATGGGACAGAAAATGTGCGCTCTGTTGACTACTCGCAGCCAAGCCGTGGGCCTAACCCTATGGGCCATGACAATGTGGCAGGGCAATCATCAACCCGTGGTGCCCCTGTAGTGGTGTATTTGCAGTCAGAGAGCCATACTCTTGATGACACGGGCACCACGGCAGATGTTCCTGGTCCAACCAGGACTGAGCTAGGAGCTGCTGCTGTTGACGGTGCTGTGCAAGGAGAAGGAGAGGATGAGGCTGGTTCTCAGCCCATGGAACCCTATGTTGGCATGAGGTCCGATAGCCTTCAAGTTGCTAAGGATCATTACAACAGCTACGCCCTATCGATGGGTTTGTCTATCAAGATGAACACCTCTAGGCGGACGACTCACACTAATGTATTGGTAAAACAATAGTTTTGTTGCAACACGTACAAGAAGCCCAAAGTTGATGATGGAGGAGCTGAGTTTGCTCCTGTCCTGGACCCTATACTAGATCCAAAAGCTCTTGACGATGATGAGGAAACGGAAGATGAGCCTCCAATATTTGTTGAAGAGGAGGCTGGCCCTAGTAAGAAAAAGAAGAAACGGAAACGCGAGACAATAAAGCAGACTCAATGCAAGGCAAAAATGTTGGTGAAGCTGCTAGATGGGCGATGGGAGGTGACACACTTTGTTCGTGACCACAATCATCCACCGGTGAACAAACCTTAGTTGTCCAAATACTTGAGATCCCACCAAGGCATTTCTCCGAATGAAAAGGAGTTTTTGCGCATCTTGTATAACTGCAACTTGACTAGAGGTGTGTTTCTATATCCCTTATAGAATTAAGTTTCCCTATAGGTAGTCCAGTGTGCAATTGTTATGGTACTGGTGTGCAACTAAAATGTCTTAAGTGTGCAACTAGTGTCCAACTTTCCCGTGCCGGGCACTATGTTTCGCTGTGGTATGGCACTTCTGCGCAACTACAAAAGCATTTGGTGTGCAATTAGAAA